>NW_015641116.1:156581-166455 GCF_001515625.1 Sinocyclocheilus rhinocerous
GAGAGTGACTCCTGGTTAACATGTATTAAAAGGGGTCGTGTTTAGTCACTATTTAGTGTGGTATTTTTTGACAATATTCACTCATCATGACAGTAAAATAGGGCATTCTAAGTCAATATACTGCAGAATTTCCTCTCTCAATCAGTAGAAAATATGCTTAACACCCGCTCATGCATGAAAAAAAAAATACCGTCATGTACCGTGAAACCGGAATAATTTTGAAAAATACCGTGATATAAATTTGTGGTCATACCCGCCCAGCACTAACACACACACATACTGAAGTACCTACAACACACCAAAGAAAACATTCAGCTCCTACATGACCACACCGATCAGTGGGTGTAACAGCAAAGCAGATCCTCGTGTTCTCTACAGTTTTCATAGTAATGAACTAAAAGTGAAGCCAAATATATAGTTCCAAAAACGCCCCAGGCTCATCTTCTATAAAGCAGCTTCAGGCTAAGTATTATGTAGTTTGTTTGAAAATCTCTTCTCAAGGCCAATAAGAGTAGATCAAACTACTCTACATGAGTCAGAAGAAATTCCTCACTCCAGACAGAAAATCAGCTACCTTAATGAAACCGTCAAACACAAAGTAATGAGTTAGATCCCTCAGACTACAAACACATTTGTCATCACCATGACTGAACATATAAAAGTGTGAGACTGGTTTGGGTGATCAAACGCTACGGAGCCTGTGAGGCAAAAACTGCAGTGAAATCTCAACATCTGCCTGAGAGCTGAAAGGGCCAAATTAAAAAAGTCAAAACATAATCAAAGAAATGTGTCTGGTGGGCAGAGGATCATCGCAACACACACACACTTCAGTCTTGAAGGAATTAAAATGCAAATCATGGGTACATTAGAAAGATTTTGTGCAGATTGCATGAATCTGAACCTGAAGTCAAAAACACAGCTGTTTTTTATGTAATCATTACAACTTCTTACTCAAATCTTCTGATGATCTCTCAATAAATGCTGAGACCATGGTGGTCTGCAAGTGTCCAAAATAAATGACCCAAGACAGGTATAATAAATTTCATAACATTGGCAGAATTTGAAAGCTAAGATTTTGTTTCATATCAAAAGTAACAAGCACAAAGCTTAAAGGGTTAGTTCACCTCAAAATGAAAATTAGGCTGCGTTTTACTCACCCCCCATGCATCCTAGGTGTATATGACTTTCTTCTTTCAGACGAATCCAGTCGGAGTTATATTAAAAATTGTCTTTGATCTTTCAAGCTCTATCGTTGTACTCAGCGGGTGTTGCATTCCTTCAGTTCAAAAGACGTGAAATAAAAAAGTACCCTTCCACAAAAAAAAAGTGTCTCACACGGCTCCGGGGGGTGAACAAAGGCCTCCTGTAGCGAATCGATGCGTTTTTGTAAGAAAAATATCCATATTCAAAACTTAATAATCAATTTATTCTAGCTTGCCGCACACCCACATAACACATGCTTGACTGTGCCCATTCACATCTCAGCTCTCTGGGATGCAGTGAAGTGGGTCAGTTTGCTGGAGTGCAGTTAATGCAATTATTGGATGGCATGCCCGCTACAAATTATGTTTATTTAAGTTTTGTTCACTCATCAACTAAAAACAGCACAGGCTAAAAGATAAATTCTTGGTATTTATAAATCAGTATCAATTCATCAAAATGAGAATTGATAAAAAAAAATTAAAAATCAATATTTTCAACCCCACTAACTATTATAATTTAATCACTTTGCTTTGTTTGGTCAGTGGCAAGGAACATAAATTAGAGTGCCTAATCCAACGACAGCTTTAAGACAAATCACAAGCTTTTGCCAACCTGTTGTATTGCCAATGAATGAACAAATGCACAGTAAGCAGTAGTACTAATTTGGCTAGCACCCAGAATGCTACCTAATTAATATTCATGAGCCTTGCTAATTTGTATAATTATTTTATACAGGCTAAGGTTTATAATGTGCCCCGGCTGCTTTGCCACAGTTCTAAACGCAGACTGATGAGGACACTGAGCATCTAGACCAATTAACACACAATATCCTGATCCTGTCCTTGGGCTAAACCTGTTACATTCTAGTGCTGTGTTAGATACATCGATACAACGATGTATCGTCACAGAGATTTGACGATATGAGTAACGATACAGCTGGCCCTGTATCGATATTGTGGCACGTGCGCTGCAGTGGACTGCACTTAATTTGAATACAAGAACACAGTTTAAAACGGAGTAGAAAAGTGCAAGGTTTCTAAAAAATAATGAATAGCCTAGTGCATAATATATAGGCTACAACAAGGTTTAATCTGGCCGCAGAGGAACACAACTGGGTTGCCTGATATAAAGAGACGTAATCCCCAAAACAGAGCTTTCCACTTGCGCAATACGGAAATATCTGTTAAGTGTGCTACTTATCTATGTCAGACGTAATCTCCAAAACAGAGCTTCCCACTTGCGCAATACGGAAATATCTGCTAAGTGTGTTACTTATCTTTGTCAACCTGGCAACCATGTGCACGCGCTCTCTCTCCACTGTGGATAAACGCGTTTGCTTTCTGAAAACACCGGTTAGCTTGCAGTTTAGCAATCTCACTTCAATATTCTATTTTCAGAAAAGTGTAATTTATCAACTGTTCATTTATGACAGAGAGAGAGAGAGAGAGAGGCAGTGTATGTATGAATTACCATCATTTTGAGATGGTTCTCACTGCAGAACACAAGATACAGGGGGCGTGGTTGGATCCAGATCCAACTCCTCCCACCTTACATATACCTATACCTACCCGTCTCCACCCCCTGATCCCTAAACCCACCCATCTCCACCCCCTAGATGTGGATCCAACCACGCCCCCTGGATCTTGTGTTCTGCAGTGAGGGGCTACTGACCGTTTTGCCATTTCTCTATTAACAATGAAGTTGTGGATTTAATTGCTTTAGAAACGATGATGTTACCAGCTCCTTGTTGAGAAAGATAATGTAGCTCTTCAGCGATTAAGCTATTTTATTGATAAAATTGCGGAACAGCGCTAAAAAGTTTGTCTGAGCACTAAAAAGAATGTCTGTGCGTGCGGCGTGATCTGTGTGACTAAACGTGCGCGTGAGGTACAATGAAGACAGCGCATTAGTTTAGAATCTTCTAATTTTTATTTTTTTAAACGTAGAGAGTGTTGATTTGTGCAATGATAACCTACCAGCAATGTTAAGATGATTTTAATATTTTAGAATGAGTACATTACCATATAAATTTATTAGAACGAGTACTTTATTATTTATGGGCTTAAAAACAAGATGCAAACAATCAGAATATTGTACCTGGTGGGGAGCGCACAATGGAAACATGAAACATATGCCATTACCTATATTGTACTGTAGTAGAGTTATGGAAGCCCTTCATAATGCAGAGTAGGGCTGTGCGATATGGACAAAAAAAACCTATTGCGATTTCTTTGATCAATTTTGCGATTTCGATTTTAATCACGATTTTGACACACACATACATGCTTTACAGTCATTAATGCATTCAGTGTGAATTTGAAACATATTTCCAAAAGAAAACCAATTAGAGCTTTATCAAAAAGCTGTAACATGTCTCTAGAACAGACATAAGGCAAAATAATCACTAAGTAAAGGTGTAACAATATGTCTCTAGAATAGACATATGGCAGAAAAAAATAAAAAATCCCGTGTCCAGGGATTTTTTTTTGCCATGCATTGGTCATAGAGCTCTTTGTGGCGTTGCCTCAGATGTTGAACTAGATTTGTTGCGCCAAGTTCACACGTACTCCGTCTGCAGTGCATATACAGTATGTGTATGTGGCGCAGAAGCAGCACAAACTCATTTTGCTTTCGCACAGGTCCGCGGCTGTTTACCACAAACACAACATTTATCCATTATTTTGATTTCAAATCCAAACGTTGTTTCTGAAAATGCTTTTTCAGCATTGTGATTCTCTTTTATCACAGTACAGTAATACAATCTTTCATAGACATATTCACGTTTAAACTCAATAAATATAACTTTAACTACCACCACAAGTGCCATCTATTATTGCCTTGTTTATCTAAAAGTGCACTTTTCCTTGTTTTAAATCTAGCCAAAAAGCCATGTGTTGACTGTGAAACAGTAGACTTTAATTATATGCATTTATGGTGTAAATACTAAATTTCCGTGTCAATCCATGTAAATTTTTACCGTGAATAATGCGTTGTCACTTTAATTCAGCGCATGCAGCACAGCAGATATAGATTCCGTGCGGAAACAGAAGACGCAGACGCACCGCTCCTGGAGCGCACTGCCGGACCGCAATCGCATGCAGTGTGAACGCTCTGATCCATTAATATGGGCGCGGAAAAAATACGCACCTCAGACGGAGTGTGTGAACCTGGCGTTACGTTTGTATGCCCGCCCGGTCTGTTCTGTTCTCGTGCTCCATTTAGGTGCGCTGCATTCTGATTGGTTCGAATAGCATACTGCGGGAGGTCGGGGGCGTGGAAAATCGTGCTGTAAAGCGATTTAGAAATCGCGCAAGCTCAAATCGTGATTTTATGACGATTTCGATTAATCGCACCGCCCTAATGCAGAGGTCAACTGCCTGCTTTGCCAATAGTTAGCAACAGCCCTATAGTATGCAGTGTTTCATAAACAGCTGTTTTACTAAATTCTTCTGAGGTGAAATTCAGTGCAGTACCGTATCGTGATATGTATCGTATCGTGACTTTGCTGGTGATACACAGCCCTATTACATTCCTGCAGTGTAAGTGCTGAAGCTGATGTGATGGACACAGAGAACACCATAATTAGACATTCGACACAGTAAGCTGGCTACTGATTCTGAGCCATCGGTCACTCCGTACACAGATCTGAGTGACTATACATCTGACTGTTGTTGCTTGGAAATGGCCTGCAAATTATATATTGTATATTGGCTATGCATTAGGGCTGCACAATTAATTGAATTTCTAATCGCGATTACAATTTCAAGGGAATAATCGACAATTATGATTTTTGTCATAAACGTGCAGCCCTACTATGCATAAACAAAATTCTTTACTGCAACACATCAAATAGCCAAGATATTCTTCAAAAAATAATCTTTTGTATCCACAGAAAAAATAAAGGCATGCATGTTTGGGATCAGATGAGGGTGAGTAAATGATGACAGAATTCCTTTAATACAGGATGAAGTCAAGTTGCAAAGCTGGTGGCTGTCTGGTGATGTGCTATAGTGTCAGATGGCCATTACTTATTCAAAAGGATAGAATTACTTCAGAATGAGGGCCTGAGAGAGAGGTGATATCATTTAACTGCTTACTCTAGCAGCAAAAGTGCTGAGATCTCTGCATCTGTCTAAAATCCATATTCAAAGCAGACAAGGTGCTTCTTAAAGGGATAGTTCAATAAAAAAAACTGAACATTCTTTCTGTCCTCATTTACGCACCCTCATGTTGTTCCAAACCGTTCTTTTTTTCAGTAAAACATAAAAGAAGATATTTTGTGGAATGTCTCAGTGTAAAGAAGTCAAAGGTCACCAAAATTGTTTGGTTACCAACATCATTCAAAATATTGTCTTTTGTGTTCCACAGAAGAAAGTCAAACAGGTTTTGAATGACATGAACTGTCCCTTTAACCTCCGAGCTGTTTATCTCATAATAAAATTTTTAGCAAAACAATATTTAGGAACAAATAACTGTTTTAGTTATGTGTTTATGTACAGATTCAGAAGAATGTATTGTGCTTCGAAGATATGATTTCAAGGTGAATAGAAATAGAGCTATATTATGTACCAGTTTTGCACCAACACATAACATGTTTCATCCTACAAGGTCTGCCAACCCTCATGACCCCTCATGTTGAGTCAAACAGTCTGGATTCAAAAGAGTGGAGTTTACACAAAAGAGGCTTTTTGACCTCTCTTACTGTTTCAAACTCATGAAACAAAGTGACTAACAACTGACACTCAAAGCAACACAGAGGGATTATAAAGGCCATCTGCTTGGGTCCCAGTCATTCTTTGATGGTACAGTGCAACATAAGGCTAAGACAAATGCAGAGAGGATGAGACCGTCTACAGCCCTGCAGACAGACTCCTCATGTTCCCCGTCACTAATGAGGATCAGATGAGGAACATGATACACCACAACAGGACACACACGCATGCACAACACAAAAAGACTTCCACTTGATGCCTGTGGTAGGTAAAAATCTAAATAATAATATCTTCATAATATTGTATGAACTATAAATATTGTGATGTTATACTGAAATGTATTTCAACTGCAGACATATAGAGACAATTATGTTATTTAATGTGATTTAAATAATGATAATACAAAGCTATATTAACTTATACGTTCTTAATAATCATCCAGTATTTGAAGTGAGCTCTGATTATGAATGGAGGAAAAAAAAAAAGGAGACTAAATCATCGAAATCATTCTGTGGTTCAGCCAGAGAACACAAAAGCCACCAGGGGAACCCATCCGCCAGAAAGAAAACAAACACCCCCATTTCTCTCACATACTTTCCTTTGATTAAAGGACAGAGTGATATAAACACAGCCATAATGTATGTTAATTTTAGACAGAAGGAACACATTGTTTCTAGCCACTTTGGTGTTTAAATACACAAAGTGGAAAACGATAAAACATAAGGCAGACTGTTTAACCGACCAATCAGATTAATTGTTCAGATGGAGCAGCAGGTTGGAGGTCACATCACAATTTGCAATGGAAAGTCTATGGGGGCAAAACCGTCAAAACAGACACAAAACTTGAGCACATAAGCAAAGTCCATCATCCTTTGACCAGTACACACCCAGGGAAAAATCCCTCACTGAGGGGACTGTTCTCAGACTGACAATGCTTTTTCCTTACTTAAAGGGATAGTGCATCCAAAAATGTAAATTCTGTCATTTACTCACCATCATTTTGTTTTAAAGCCTTAAGACTTTTGTTCATCTTTGAAACACAAAAGAAGATGTCATTGATAAAACCTGAGATTTCTGTCAATCCATTTAAAGTCCATTCAACCAAAACATTAATGATTCAAAAGAGATCATAAAATAAATCCATATCTTCTCAAGAGGCATGATCGCTTTATGATGATGAATGAACATTTAATTTAGGCTTTTATTCACATATAAATAATACTGATCAATGCAAATATGGATATTGAACAAATCCCATCAAATATGGTAAATGGATCCTGAAAAGTGCTTGCTTGATGTCCGGGGAACCAGGTGAGGTTTGTTCTCGCACACCAAGCAAGTACAGTTAAGCTCATGAAAATTAGTAAATTAAATCTGTTCATGATATAAAATGACCATGTTTCAATTAAACAGCTTAATTCATATGGATTTATTTTGTGATCTCTTAATGAACTTTTCAAGGTATTATAGTTTTGGGTGAATCAACTTTCAAAAATGAGAAACAAGCCCTTCAAATTTTATTAAAAATATCTTAATTTGTGTTTAGAAGAACGTAAGTATTATGCATTTGGAATGAGGTTAAGTAAATGATGACAGACTTTCCTTTTTTGGGTAAACTGACCCTCTTGGGTCTTAGTCTAGAAAAATGTTCAGAATGTAGGACAGAAACTTTGTTAATTAAACATAATATGTGCAATAAATATTAGGCATGTATACGCAATTTCCTGGTTATCCTAAAAAGTCTGCAGACTCATGTGCCGACATGACTAATCAACACCGACTGCCCTGCATCTGTGACTAACCATCAAAGCACTGTAAATATGTCAGCTAATGGCCTAACAGAGGAGAAACTACAAGACCAGAGAGTGTGATGTGTGATCCCAAGAAGAACTATCACTAAGCTGCCAAGTTTGTGAAAAAGCCTCACTCCACTGGACAACAGAGAGACAAGCGACTTTGTCTTTTTGAATATCACATGATAGTTAACATAAATCATCTTCTGTGAGGTCCGGTTCAGTGGGAATCACAATCGAATCACGTTCCTGCCAAGCAAACGCAACGGTAATCTCAACGGACAGCTAGCTTTAACCTAGTCAACCACAAAGCAAGTGAAAAGAAATATGAAGACACCTCTGGGACTTTAAGATGATTGTATCTAAAGAAACAGCCCTTCTAATACAACTATTAAACGTAGGGCTGACGCCAGCACAAAATAAAGCCTTGTCATGGTTTTCTCATCTATGCTCAGCAGCACAACGGAACAATACAAGTGTTCTAACATTTATGAGCATGCTATATCTGCCAGTCCCATGCCAGATATCATGCAGTCAAGGCCGAAGCCTTCAAAATCCTCTTATACTATTATAATCATACTCAATATCTGGCAAAATATTAAAGAATGTCTTAAAAACTTATGGTTTGCGTTCTGACTTGAACTTTAAGAGAAAGTTCAACCAAAAAAATAAAATGAATTGTCATTTACTCTCCATCATGTCGTTCCAAACCTGTATGACTTGCTGTCTTCTGTGGAACACAAAATATGTTATTTGAAGAACGTTTTCAACAGTTTTTTGACCATTTTGATAAATGCAATAAAAGTTGTTGTTTTGGACCCCATTGACTTTCACTGCATGGATGTTTTCAAAATGGCCAAGATTTTAAAATGTTCTTCAAAATAGCATCCTTTGTGTTCGCTGGTCAAAGAATTTTTGGATAAATTATCCTATTAAATTTGGGACTTGAAGTGGTCTGAAAGTTTTGGACAATATTTTATCGAGACATCCAAATTCTTTAACGTTAGGCTTTGAGGGGCCCAATTCCGGTCTAAATGAAGATCAAGCAGCAAATCTCTAGGCTTGTGTGGACTCAGAGAGGGGCTTCTCTAATAACCACTCATAGGCTGTATGCCACAGCCCTTCCTTCTCAAAGCCACAGACCACTGCTATGGTGCATCTGGCAGACTGCTTATGGGCCTGGGGTGCAAGCTAATTGGCCACAGGAAGGCACAGAATATCCAATGATGTAGTGCATTCATTCCCAGCTGGACTGGCCCCTGTTGCAGGGCCAGAAAGAGACTTATAAGCACTCTGAAGCCAGCCTGAACAGTTGTTTCTACAGTAAGGAGAGCAAGGGGGTCGTCATGAGCCCCTGAGACAACTTCCTTTTGACTCTAACCCCCATTCTATCAGACTTCCTTCCTGCAGCTCCAACTTCAAAATGCCAAAGATCTTTATCGAGAAATGCCTCCAATACAACACACAGGTCCAGGTAAACAATAGCAATCAGAAATACACAATCAGCTTTTAGAGGTTTTTTGCCCCATTAACAAGAATTTACAGTCTCATTGTGAACTTGCAACAAATGAATGTGCAAGGAGCTGCGTGTCAAACAAACAAAAAAAAAACTATGAAGTTTCCACTCTCACGTCTTTCTGAACAGCTAGTGTGGTCTTGACCAGGCTTAACTTTAGCACTGAGGTCACCACCATAATATACACTGCAGAGACACAGCTAGAGAAGTGACAAAAGAACAGGAACTTTTGAAAAAAGGCCTCAAAGGCTGACAAAACATTAGCGGTGTGCAAACACAGTATGCTTGCCCAGTGCTTATCTGAATAGTTTGCAGACCAATGCAGAATGGGTGACTATTGCAATATGTCAAAACGTCACCAGTGATATGGAGCGTGAAGCTGTAATGAGGAAAGAATATTGGAACAATTATTAACACGAGTGCCGGTTCTGGACACAACTGGACACAACACTCTTCATGCATGAATGAGACAATTCTTAAAGGGGTCATATGATGTTGCTAAAAAGAACATTACTTTGTGTATTTGGTGTAATGAAATGTGTTTATGCGGTTTAAGGTTAAAAAAACATTATTTTCCACATACTGTACATTATTGTTTCTCCTCTATACCCCGCCTTTCTGAAACGCGTAGATTTTTACAAAGCTCATCG
>NW_015641116.1:166533-166663 GCF_001515625.1 Sinocyclocheilus rhinocerous
CATAAAACCATGTCTGCATTTGTGATCGGAGAAATGACAAACAACAAGCCCAACAAGCCCCTGCCCAAAAAACTCGCTTTAAATATATAAAATATAAAAACTCTTTAAATATATAAAATGTATAAAATGT
>NW_015641116.1:167108-176768 GCF_001515625.1 Sinocyclocheilus rhinocerous
GCCTGATTTTCGAGGGAGTTTGGGCCTGTGTGACAAATTTAGAATTGAATTTGAAATATCCGTGTCACAAGCACTGGCATATTTACGCATAAATCAAGCTATAAATATGGCGCATGCTTCCTGTGTAAGCACAAACGCATTCATTTGTGTTGCTAGTGCCAATCCGAGACCCGAATGACTGACACAGTGACAGAATACACTTTATTAAACGATTAAATCTCTGGCTGCCGGTATATGACTCTGAACGATCATTCAACTAATCAGTAAATAACAAACATCTGCTCTTTGCACGTGCCACATGAGATAAAGAGATTAAGAGGCTGAGAGAGTTAGAGACAATATTTACACATGCAGGCTTGCTGAAAGTGCTGCAACATAATTATGAAAATTACTGAATCGCACATAAAAATACATTTTTATGGGCCAAATCTAAAGGTATTGAGAGCGCTTCTAATTTGTGCTTCAGTTATGCCTTATGCTTCACATTATTTAATGAGTGCCATGTGCATATAATTACCGTAATTGGTAACATCTTCTGACAGAATTTTAACTGTATTAACATTCATTATACATATTCAGCGTATGCAAAATACCAGTCATGGCAAATTATGGTTATTCGCATGTTGTGCTATAAAACATGCAGAAAGCTGGAACAAAAAGCAAGGTAAAATAAAACAAAAATGCAAGGAAAAGAAAAGGAGACAGAATTTGAAATTTGTATAATACAATTGTTATATTCTGTTGGTGTAGAAGAGACCAGGACTAGTTGTCACACATGGAAGCTCTATTTCAGGATTATATATGCATAGTGATGTACATCCGAGTCAAATGTACTATCGAGAAAAAAACAAACAAACTTAGAAACAATTCATTCAGTCACAAAAAATCACATAGAAACAGAAAGTAACACTTTGAATTAAACATGTAATTTTGAAGTAGACAAACTTTGAAACAATAAAAAAAAAAAATAATAATAATATTTACAGTGAGGTTCTATCCAGCCGTTGTTGGCAGAATTTTGAGATTTGGATGTTTCATTTTAGAGTTAGATTCACACTCAAATTAAGTGTTCAGGAGTGGGGTTTAAAGGTCCCCTGAAATGCTTAGAAACACGCAGCGTTACTCTGTGTTGACGTCATTTTAACTGAAACAGGAAGACAGGGCGGGACATATCAAGCAGCCCCGCCCCTTTTTAAAATAGCCAATAGCGTTCGTTTATATCACGGCTTGGGCTAGAGCCGTTCAGAGCCGTTGAGCTCGGTAAAGCCGCATTTGACAGGGTATGCCAGCCACAATCTCATCCATATTGCTATAAAATATAGCATTCTGTGTAGAATTCAAATAGCTCCGATACATTTTGTGGTCTGCGCTGATTTGCGCATGTGATCCGCTTCGTGCTATCGTGTCTCTGGACCGGAGCAGAGTGTGTGTGCGGTGCGGTGGTTAGCGTGACACAGCGTGAAACCAGACTTCTTTTTTTCCTCAATGGAAAGCATATTTACACTGTTTGAATCGTTCCCTGTCCCCTATATAGTGCACTACGTGCCATTCACTGTACAGAAAATACTAATTCTGTGGACAAGTGACCGATTTCAGCCGCGGCTTCAGCGTCTATTTTATAGTGTAGGGGGTGGGCGCTTCTGATTCTAGAGAGCATTTGATTGGACAGAAAGTTTCATGAGAAGCTGAAGTACGATGTGACGTCAAAAAAATCGTTGAGCCGTTTTGGTGGAAGTGACGAACTGCAAACTTTGAAATCTTCTAAATGCGAATTTTGTCACTGTTTTGGAGCACACTGCCTTATAGATAACCTTAAGACTAACATATTGATACTAACACCCAAAAAACTTTAATTTTGATTTCATGGGGACTTTAAAGGGGTCATACGATGCGATTTATCTGTGGGTTTTAAAGGCTCAAACAGCACACTTGCACCGATCACACCGACACGTATCACATCACAGAAATGCTAATCATCAGCTTAGCTGGCACTTCCAATTAGGGGTTTCCACAGATAAATCCTGACCCTCAACGTGACTTTACACAACAGCCAGAGAATGTGTAACTGTATCTGATGAATAAATAAAAGCTAAAAGTTCTGCGGTCGCACAGACCTGAGTTGGCCGTAATTATCACGGTGGGGGTGTGAGGTACCTCAAGAGAGCTGTCAGATCATAGGACAATAAGCTCTACTTCAACAGCCGCATTTCGGTTTCCTGCTGATCTGCTATCAAAGAGTTTGTATTTCACGTTCAGAGATGAATCAATCATTTAGGAGGAACAGATCTCCTGTAGCCATTTAATTCTGTCCGCACATGCCTGAGCTGTGTGAAACAAACACTTCAGCCAGAGCCAGCGTTCCAAAACTATCACAACTGATTACAGCCCATGAAATCGGGAGGAGGAGACAGGGAACCAGAAAAGAAAACGAGGAGATTTTAAAGGTGAGTTTCGGGAATGGGTGTGGACCACCAGAATGCTTTTAACAGGCATTACTGTCAATTCAGCATGCAAGCTGGAGAAGCGGCGTTTCTGAGAAAGGTGCAAAGCCCTCAGACACAGAAAACCTGAATAAAATAAATTACCATATAAACCATTAACAGTTTGATTTAGCTACACTACGTGAAAAAGTACAGCTCGTGAAGTGAAAACAAGGATGTGGGTTTCATATGCGAGCAGTTTCTCACAATCAAAAAGCATACATGATCGCGTAGACAAAACCCTATATGAAAATCACTACCGCTTTCGTTCTCCCGCTTTCTTTCCCCTGATTTACGCCCGTTTCACACCGCACGCGTAAGCAGAGCGTATTTTTTTCGGCGCGCATGTTAACAGATTAGAGCATTCACACCGCACGCAGAGGCGGCGCGGCAGCGCGTAGCAGGAGCAGAGCAGAAACGGCAGTGCCGCGATAGTTTCGGCGCTGAGTCTATTTTTGCTGCGCCGCTTACGCTGAATTAAAGCCACAGTGCATTTTTCTTGATCTTTTCTTGATTTTTTTATACTAATGTCTAAGTTAATACTTGTTCAAAACAATCACTTTAGCAAAGTTTGTACTAGGCTATTTTCTGCTTATTTTGATAAATAATGTTCAATAAATATAGTCATTAAAATGTTAATATAAAAATATATTTTAAAATACAGAAACAAAATAAAAAGTAAAGATTCTGAAAGCATTGAAAGAGATCCCATGATAAGTTAATATAGATTTACAGTAGAAACAACAAATTAAATTTTATTATATGATATGATTAATATCATGTTTTTAAATATGATGGTTTCATTATAAACATGGTGATTATCTCTAAGGTGGACACCCAACATAATAGGCTATATGATATTTACCATCTGAATCTAACCATGTGTCATGTCAACAATTGGAAAAGTCAGCCATCTATTAATTATCATGTTAATTACTGCTCTGCTCTGCTTACACGTGTTGTGTGAAACGGGCAGCCTGCAAGCAGATGGGTCTGAGTCGTCTGAAAATGTGTGGTCGCCATAGCAACCACTCACACTAGTTGTTCTCTTTCAGTGAAAAGAAACGCAGGGGCAATAGTGCTTTTTCACCTTCCATCTGTCTGGCTAGCTGCCTCCATGCTTGGTGCGCTACCATCAGTGAAGCGAATTCCTTGAGAAGGAGGGAGGCTCGGTGGCTTACGGAGGTATTTCACAAAGCAATCCACCATCTGCTGACCACTGCCAGGTTGACAGTTGAAAGGGAAGAAGAGTCTGGCAGGTCTGACCCCCAGACCAAAACAAGACGTGTAATTAAATCAAGCTGATGAAGGCCGTGGACACACCTGAATACAGAAAGGTCTCCATTACAAAAGCACTTGCTGGACCAAGATCACAAATTCATGTGCAAATTTGAAGAAAAAAAAATCTGTCTTCTGTTTTCTGTGCTGTTTACAATTTCTTGCTGTTATTGTAGTGATACATAAAACAGGAATGCACAATAATATATACTGGTACCATAACAACTATTTGGCAGATAATGGATATTTAATTGCTATATTTAGTTATTTAATGGTGCTCATGTTTTTACATTTAGATTACCTTTGCTATCATCTAACCCTTATAATAGTTCATTTTTAAAAACACTAATAATATCATAACACTTAAAATGTAATCTTCAGCAAATCTTAAAATTAATATCCACTTATACTGCACATGATGCTTTAAGTCACTTGTAACATTTAAAATTATTGATTTTAGCTTTAGTTTTGTTTATTGTTTATTTAAAGAAACTAAAATACATAAAATAATATATGTTATATTGGCCATTTTTGAATAATCTTCATTCAGCTCTTTTCCATAAAATGGCAATTTATAGGGACCACATCTATTAAGCTCCAAGAATCACCATACACCATAAAATAGTCCACAACCAACTTGTGTGTTGAATTTGTTGAATTCTAAAGCCTCACATTAGTTTTAAAAGATTGAAATTAAAGACTCGATGACTTGTTACGTCTGACGCAATAAATGATTCATAAACAACCCACTGGAGGGGAACACTGTCGGTGAATAATGAAAAATTTCTATCTGTTCCTGACACAAAGCTATCATATGGGCTCAAAAGACTTGTAATATAGGAGTATTGGAAAATATGAGTCGCATAGACTACTTTTGTGGTGCTTTTTGTGTCATTTCTTGGAGCTTAACAGTTGTGGCCACTATAAGATTTTGTTGTATGAAAAAGACCTGCATAAAGATTCTTTAAAATATTATTATTTTTTGTTTCACAGAATAAAGAAATGCAGATTTGAAATGACACAAACAATAACAAAATGTTCAATTTTGGGTCAACTTTTTTGAAGGAATTCCGAATACACGAAGACAGACGGACATTTTATGCACCAAGCCAATGTCCTTGGAACTGTAAAACTATATTCAAACTCAATCTGGTCCTGACAACATAGCTGGTCATTGCAATTGCAGTTGGGACGGTCGTGGTTAGGGCGGCTACAGGGCCAGGCTCAGTGTGGCCTTGACTGTTCGTCTTTTCATGCAGTGATGCAGAGGAGGAAGAAGAAATCACTATCTGTGGGTGACCAGAGTGCTCCAGATGTGGGATTCTAGAACATTCCTTTAATTAAAGAAAAAAGTCCAATAAAAAAAGAAGACAAACCCAAGAGACAAAAACAGTCAATGTGAAACTTCAGTCCCAATGTACAATACATGCCTTATTTCTCCAACTCTTTCTTCATGTAATTTACAAATCATCCTTTAGGATGCATGTGCGTGTTTTTAGGATGCGAATCAATATTCCTGGGTAACTATAAATTTGTCGGATAAACCTCCTTTGACAGCTATTAGGGGATATATCACCAGAAATATATTTCTCTGTGGTCACGGATCTGCTATTTCCAGTGTGGAAAAAGTGAGCATGGCTGTGGCTTTATGGAACTTGTGTGACCTCCAATTAACACTGTTTTAGTGTAGAGGAAGCCCCCATTTTTTCTTTCTTCTAACCTGTATTACAACTGGGCATTAAAGGGGACAACCCAGCCCAGAGGAAAACAGATGTCATGGTCTTAAAAGCCCTGTTTTTCTGCTGTCATTAGCCAGTCAGTGACACAAAGATATGTACTGTAAGCTGGACATAGGGAAATAATTGCATTAAGGGGCTTTATGAACTAAATAACGCCGTATTCTTTCAGAAAAGAAAAGCACAACTCCTCGAAAATCTACATTTGAACTACTTTGAGTCATTGGGTTACATTTAAGTTTGTAGCATGCCATACAACATGAATGAATGACTCTGGCTTGCAAAGTAAGTGGACTTTGTTCCAAATAGTGCAACTGCAAACTTGTACTTTATCGCTCACTTGTTTACTTTAAGACCATAAAAACAATACTAATATGAAGTCTGATGCAAAAACGGTAATAGAAAGTCTAACAACAATGAAACCTCAATGAACTTTTCCTTTTTAACCTTCATAACAGTTGTAATTCACACAGGATCTAGTCACTACATTTCCAACGACGTGACTCAAAGCAACAAGATGCTATTTGTAACAGCACCACATCAGCTTCAGGGTAAACAGCGTAGCAATTCACAGGTAAACTGCATATTTGGGACGTCTCCGTGTACATTACTGTCGTGTTGAATGTCACTCGACACCGCTGTTCGGATAATTCCCAACAATACATCTGTAATCACGCCGTGATCCGTTAGCACATGCACATACCTGAACAATAAAAGAAAGAACATGGAATAAAATCCTCCAGCGTGTGTTGCAGATCCCTGTTTTTCCAATACAATCCCCGAGTTCAAATCCACCGTGGATGTTCCAGCAGGAATTTTCCCACCGAATGGAGAGCAATGTGAGCAAAGGATGGAAGAGGAGGGATAACTGAACAGAACGGAGGCGGCGCCTTCACCGTCACCAAACTTCCAGCCTGGAAGTTTTTGTCATAACACCACTATGCAATAGACTGTATTTTGCCAAAATATGTGAGATAGCTGACAGTACCTTAAAGAAATATAATAAGGTTACTATTGTTTATTTCAAAATAGCATAGTTACTACAGTTAAAGTGCCCCTATTATGCCATTTCTACGGTTCCTAATATTGTTTTGGGAGTCTCCTACAATAGGATTACATGCATGCAAGGTCAAAAAACGCTTTTGTTTTCTCAAAATATGCATTTAATATCACCTTATTTTCCAGCGATTCTCAAACGATTCGCTCGAAGCAGTTCAAAGATTCGGTCTCTCTAAACCCCTCCTATCCGTGAGCCTGCTCTGCTCTGATTGGTCAAATGCCCTAGTCTGTTGTGATTTATCTACGGCGTACAGCGCGTGTTGGAAAGGATATGCCTATTTCAATAGTTCTGTATTTTGAACGCTCTATAGAAAATATAAACATCTATTATTTATCATACTTACAGGTTGTGATTCCGTGGAGCAGCTGGTCCAAATAAACAGGATACTGGTCCATCTTTCAACAACAAGTGTTTTGTGAATCCCTGCATTGAACTCCCCGAGATTAGAGAAGCAGTAGTCAGTAGAATGATGTGTTTGTGGGCGGGGTCAAGTTGTTCGCGGGCCAACATGTAGAACAGTGGTTCTCAACCTTTTTTTCCACCGGGCCGCACTATGGTCCAAGAGCAGCTTCAAAGAATCAAAGAATCAAAGAATTCAAAAAATCTCGTAACACCGGCCAACGTAGAACATAGGCTAGGCCAGGGCTGCCCAGACTGTAGCCATGATGGAAGTGGGATTCGAATTCAAAAGGACTCGTCTAGGAGATTGCATTAGTATATGCTAGAAGATTAAAATCAGGACTAGATCAAATTATTAATGAATCTCAAACCGGCTTTATGAAAAATAGACATATTAGTAACAATATTTGCCTTATTTTTCACCTTTTAGACTATTCTGACATGATAGAGTCAGGGGCTCTTATTTTGTTTTTAGATTTTTGTAAAGCCTTCCATACAATTGAACATGGCTTCTTCACTCTCTGAAAGTTTTTGGGTTTGGGAATAACTTCATTGATATTATGGAAATGTTTTACAAGGATATTAATAGTTCTATTATTCTGAATACGGGAACCTCTAAAAGATTTGGAATCCATCGTGGTGTACGTCAAGGTTGTCCGATGTCCCCCTTTCTGTTTTTATTAGTTGCTGAACTTCTCTCTATTCAAATTTTAAACAATCAAAGCATTTTGGGATTAAAAATATTTGATAGAGAAGTCAAAATTTCTCAATTGGCAGATGACACTGCATTATTTTTGAAAGATAAAAATCAAGTGAAAACACCCTTGTATTGTATTACCAAATTCACTAAATCTTCTGGTCTAAAGCTTAATCTTCATAAATGTGAAATTTTATACATACACGATTCTATAGACTTATCTATTGAAAATATACCAGTAAAAGACTCTGGGTTAAATATCTGGGAATCTATATTTCTAAAAATAAAATTACATGTGAACAATTGAATTTTATATCAAAAATCAAGAAAACTAAACATATCTTGAATAACTGGCTACAAAGGGATCTTACCATTTTTGGGAGAGTATTACTGTCCAAAGCTGAAGGCCTTTCTAGATTTGTTTACCCTGCTCTTTCCATGTATGTTAGTGATGAAATTTCCAAAGATATCAATAAATCCTTCTTAGATTTTATATGGAAAAATAAACCTTACCAGTTAAAAAAGGACATTATATCAGGCAAAAGAGTAGAAGGTGGCTTAGAGATGATAGATTTTTTTGACATTAACAATACTTTTAAACTTAATTGGTTAAGAAATTGTCTAAAAAATGATAATTCTATGTGGCTCTTTATCCCACAATGTATCTTTCAAAAACTTGGAGGGTTCTCTTTTCTTCTGAGATGTAACTTTCTTCCAGGAAAGTTGCCTATTAAATTATCTAAATTTCACCAGCAGGTATTATTGGCTTGGAAAATTTGTTTCCATCACAACTTTTCTCCACATAAAATGCTTTTATGGAACAATTGTCTTATTACTTCTAGGAATAAATCGTTATTTTTGCATAGGTGGTTTGAAAGGAATATATATTTTGTTATAGATATGTTCTATGAGAGAGGAAACATTCTGTCTTATGAAGACTTTATGCATGTTTACAACTTTCCCATCCCCTTTAAAGAATTTCAACAAGTGGTTAAAGCTATTCCAAATGGGTTGATACAACTAATAAATAATCACCTCTCTTTTGGTAGCAATGAAAGGATATTTCCAGAATTAAAAAATAATGGTATTGAAATATTTTCTTCCTCTTGTAATAATAAAAATATTAGACAAATTTTGCAATCAAAACATAAAATCTCCCCTAGAGGAACGTTCTTTTGGAATGCAAAAATTTCTGATATTAATTGGAAAACGACCTGGTCAAATCCTTACAAATTTTGTATTTTGAATAAAGTTAAAGAGGTGCATTTCAAAATACTTCACAAAATGTACCCACATATAGCTCTTTCTAAATTCATGGACATTGACAATACTTGCAGTTTTTGTAACACACATGAGGAAGACTTGTGTCATTTGTTTTATAATTGCGATTTGTCTCTTAGATTTTGGTCTGATGTTAGTGCCTTTCTATTTCTGCGAAGAAATGTTAATTATGTGCTATCTTTAAAAGATGTTATTTGTACTTATTCACACAAAAAAAAATGATTGAGTATTTCGTTAACTTTTACATTTTGCAAGGTAAATATTATATTCATAAACAGAAATTTGCGAAATGCATACCAAAGTGTAATCTATTTTTATCAGAAATGGAAGCTTTGAAAAAGTCTCTAATGCAAATTGATAACAAAAAGAATGACATATTGTTAGATTTCATGGAGAATTTTTTTTCTGATATAGCTCCCCCGCTGCAATCTGTGAATATGTCCTAAGGAAACAGGAAGAAAATTTGAACTATTGTTTAGTTGTTTATATGTTTTTTTAATTTTATTTTGTGTTTTATTTTGTTTTTCCGATGTGGTTATTTGTTTATTTTACTTATTTTTCTTCTCTTAAACACTGTTCTACAGTTTAAGATTGCTCTTATTTTTTGTGTATCTGGATTTACTTGTTAATATTTTTGTTTGTTCAATCATTCTTCTTTAATAATAATAATAATAATAAAAAACTGATTCTTTTCAATGAACCTTTTAAATCGGTTCGCAAATCGCACCA
>NW_015641116.1:176816-231965 GCF_001515625.1 Sinocyclocheilus rhinocerous
CTCGTCTAGTTAGATCAGGGTTAGAGCTAAACTCTACAGGACACCGACCCTCCAGGACCGAGTTTGGTAAACCCTGGATTACACCATACAAATGTAATGATACAGTACACACCTCGTCTCTTTTTCTTCATTGCTTCAGCAAGTGGAACAGAAGGCTACAGAGTCGATTCTTTATTTTGGGAGACAATAACTTTATTTATCGTGCACTTTCAGCTTTACAACTCTGCCGATCGTTTACATTCACATACAGCTACATTACACACTGCATGAAAGACAATATTGGAAATGGCATAATAGGGGCACTTTAATTGTACAAAAACTGCAATAAATGAATATGAGTAACCCTGTAAAGCCTGACATTCTGTATGAAATCATTTCATATAGAATGTCATTGAAATGATTTCATTGAAATTATAGTAAGAAAAATCTAATTTACTGTTGTGGAACTGTATATTGAAAGAAAAAAAGTTTGCATATGGTTTATATAGTGAGAAAATGGAGCTCACGGGAAAAAAACACATCAGTTTTTGAATCTGTTTAGCTTCTGCACCACTTCTAAAGCGAAAGGTCTGATCTGAATGATTGTGGCAGTGTAGATTACCCATGAACAAACTGTGAAGGCCTTCTGCCAAAGCAGCTGCATCTTTCTCTATCCTATCATCGTCAGGAGGGGCCCGTCTCTATTCTGAAAATCACCCCCTACTGGATACAGAAGGGGTGTAAAGAGCATTATAATTGGTAGCAGAGGGAGTCAGTGAGACTGGATTCATTTAGAGTGGGTCACTAGAGAATGGGCGTAATATTAATTGCAGTTTTGTAGAAAGAACAGGATCTGAGGCAAATTAAAGCAATTAAAGCATTGAGTCAAGAGTCCGAACACATTCATACACAGAGGTAGCTGTTATCATGCTATGCGGGTACCTGTTGAGTATCAATATATAAACTAAAGTCGCTATATGTATCGCTATATAACATGAGCCAAAGAACTTCCTGAAAATGATGTAAAAGTCCGCGAGGGGGAGCCATATTCTCAGTTACAGCAGTTATCATAATAACCAGCATATAAATCCACCAATTCTGGATGTATTTAAAATAAGGCTGAAAGTAAACTAAATTAACATACTGACAACTGAAAAAAGCAATTAGCTAAATAATTTTTTATCATTTTGGGATAGCTTGTTAAGAAATTTTATATTAAATATTACTTTTCATGATGTCTAAGAACGTAGAGCGTTTACATATATATATATATATATATATATATATATATATAATATTTTTAAAGAATAATTTGTGCATTTTTATATTATTTTACAGAAACTTGTATAATAAATAATATAATAATAATAATACTAAACATTATTTATATATCTTTTTCCACAAATGAAGATATTTCTAGATGTCAGGAGTGAAGACATGAGAATGCATTATTTCAGAATAAGCTCAATTCACAGCACATGTGCAGAGACATAAATTCAATAATAGATTTCACCAAAGTGACAGATGAACAGAGAAATGAAACTGGTGTATACTGACCCCCAGTGGACACAGAGAGTTCAGCACGACACCCACAACTGATACAGACGCTTTTATCCAAAGCGACTTACAGTGCATTCAGGTTATACATTTTTTATCAGTATGTGTGTTCCCTGGGAATTGAACCCATGACCTTTTGCACTGCTAACGCAATGCTCTACCACTGAGCCACAGGAACATTAATAAAAAGTATTTTTCTCTCACCCCTGCAGGATAAAGATTTGCCAGAGCGTCCTTTTGGGATTACATAATGTTTTCTTCCTGTAAATGGTTAATCAGAACACACCCATCCTTTATACAACATGAACCACCTCCCACTACTGGAAATAAATGACCTTATTTTTCCTTATGTGCTCTTCAGGCTGAAAATATTATAAAGCAGGGACACATAAGAAATGTATCACACCTGTACTCCACCCAGCAACTGTCCCAAGATACACAAGTTTCATTCTCACAGCCAGGAAATATTACTTCACTGTGACTTTATTTAGTTAAACATGACAAAATGGCCAGAGAGAGAGAGAGAGAGAGAGAGAGAGAGCATGCAGGCCAAAGCAGTCCAGTTTTCACTGCTTTGAGATTACAGGCTACCCTGTTAAAAATGTCAACCATTTTATCATTTTCATTCTGCAATTAATAAATATCATGTTGGATGACATTTTACATGTCTAAATGTGAACTATGGTTGCTTGTTTTTTTTTTGCATGTCAAGGCTTTGAAATTTTGGTCACCCAGTCATACTTTAATACATATCTCTTCTGTTTGGTTTCCATCTACTTGTATATGTACTTCTAAGAAGATAGATTTGGGTTAGTTTGTAAGTGTCTTGTTTGAGTAGCTGTGCTATTAATAGGTTATTTACTGTGGTCTGAGAGTGGGTTTAGTGGGCTAATGGAACACCGTGAGAGAGTTGGTTTGAAGTCTGTAGAGAGCATCTGTTTCTCACAATCGATGAAGAGGGAAGTGTTACATGTCCTCTATATACAGGTTCTATCAAGTTTTTAATCAGAGAACTTTATTTTTCAAAGTGTGCACACATTTTCAGTTGATGGCAGAATCTTAAAATCCAGACAGACATAGTCTTCCCTATATACTCTGTTATGTGTCATTATAACAGTAAGACTTCATGTTATGCATAGGCCTATATGGCAAAATATTAATGCTACTGTTTCACCATTAACTTAACTGAAACAAGTATTAGTATGTGTCATGTTTATGTGACAAATTGATGCGTTTTTAATAAGAGATGATGGTTGAGTATGCATGTACTTTATGTGTTCTCATTCATTAAATTGCAAGAATTTGTTACTTGATGTGGCCTATGACTGTGATACTTTATCACAAGGATTCTGAGTTTGTGACAGATCTGAGCTATGACTTCGTTTCAGAGGACGACATTTTTATACTTTTATATTTTAGACTTTTTGACATTTCAAGTGGAATTATTATATTTATATAGGAAACCCATGTCTGACTATTAAGACATGTCATTGAGCATGTTTTCATCTCTCTTTAACTGAATTCTCTGTACCTTTCATTTATGAAGCAGAATCCAAAGACTGTAAGAATGTGGATTATGACCTGTCTTTTGTTCACTTTGGTTCTAGGTAAGAAAGTGTCTCTAAAAAATTAAATTCAAGGATAGAATTAAAAGTAATTAAAGGATGCAAATTACATTTTTTTATTTTTATTTATTTATTTATTGTGTTTATAACTAATCCCATAATGCCCTCCCCACAACTTAAACCAAGCCACATTAATGGGACAGTCAATGCCACAGATCTACTCAAACTGCGCTATAATGGAGAAAGAGAATGAATTCATTTTTTCCATATTTTGTGCTTGTCCATGTAGTAACAACAAAATGTGATAGTTCAGATAGGTTGTTTTGAATTCTTAAAACAAAGTTTGCAGCTTAACATACATTTATTCTTTTTTCATTTTTACTATATTTTGTTTTAGAAAATGACAGGGACTTTAAGATGTGTGGAACATGGCGCCATGGCAGTGCATCCCAAAATCTGAAGTATGATTTGAAAACAGGCTGTAAGGAAATTGAGATTTCAGCCAATGAGAGCACACTCTCTATTCAGGGCAGTATCACAGCCAAGTGCACACAATCTTCATCCATTAATCTAGAATCAAACCCTCTTCAAAATCAAAGTGAGTTCTGTGTGTTCTGGGAGCCGCTGCTGGACCTGCTGATAATGCAGGTCAATGGAAAGAATCACACTCTGTGTCGACCAAATGGCCTTCAAGGAACGTGCTGCACTGACCTCTCACCAGGGGATCAAAAAACTGCTGCTGTGTATGGTATTGTGAATGGCAGCATCCAGGGTGATACCATCAGTTATGATGTCATGGAAAAATATACATTTCGAGGAGATACAATCAACTGCAGTAAGAAACTTTAATATTAATACATACAATTTATTTGTCTAATAATTTTTGCATACTACAGATATCAAAAGATTTATTATACTGATCTCACATGTGAATATAGCCTTTCTGAGCATGTAATTAGTTTAGTTTTCCTCTTACAGAGAAGAAATTCTGTGATGAGGCAAGTAAGAAGCCCAGTGGAGCAAACATGTGAGCCAATCATCATTTTATTTCAGTTTGTTAGTTTCCCTATTATTTTAGAGTGTTATGAACTGATGTGGTCTATCATGCAGATAGCAAGAGGTGATGTTGTGCATGCTTATAAGAGCACAATCATGACAAGCTTAAGTATGAGTGAAAAACAGATTGAGCCGCAAACAGGAAGCTTAACCCATGACTACAATGACTTTCTAACTTATGTTCACTTTTAATGCATGAAGTTCCAAGAGCATCATTAGATTTTTGATGCATTAATAACATCTTCAAAACTTGCATTAGTATATTTGTATATTGTATAATCATGCTGTTTTACTCCATTCATGTGTGAACATGAAAAACATTTTTTTTGCAGGATAGAGGAAGTAGTGACGAAATCCAATGAAAGGGGTCGGGTGGATCTAACTTGTGCTCAGAGCACAATCATTGAGATGAAAGAGGGTTTCACAGGACTCAATTTCACTCTGCCAGTAAATAACATTCATCTTATAGAAGCAGAAAGTTCAAATAACCTTTGAGTCACAGGAAGGGCTCTTTCTAGCATATGAATAAATATAAATGTTGCATTCCAGGCCCCTCAAACTGTAGCACCAAACATGATACCCTCGGTTTATCTTCCCTCCTGCCTGAAATCAATGTCAAGGAGCACATCCAAAGTGGTGTGTACTTACTACAAAGACAAAGCATTATTTCAGGTATGACAATATTTGTCCAGCAGACATAAATCATGTGGATTATTTAGCTTCCATTGGCCTACCAACATATACAGCAATGTACAGTATGACATAACAGTGTTTGTGTTGTGTAGGGGGGATCGTCTGATGCAGTTCTTCTGGATGACATAGTTGGACTCTCTGTGGAGAATGAGATCATCAAAAACCTCCCAGAACCTGTCAGAATCAGGTTTCATCACTCTCCTCTCCCAGTAAGTCTTTTTGTGCATGTTCACTATTTTTTAATACTTTCTTAAAGCTGCAGTCCGTAAGTTTTGCCTCTTTGTCGCCATCTCTGTTTTCAAACCTGCAATTGCAGCTGTTTGCGGAATTATCTTCCTTGTGTGGGTTGTGCGCCGGCACGGCTCCAGCGCGGATGAATCTAATGTTTTGAGGAGTGTGTGTGTGTGTGTGTGGCAGTCAGTCACCGCACCGGTGTGGATATTTACTGTAGGCTACTTCGCAATCGTGAGAGCATGGTACTTTGCATATGGAACTCGAATCAAAATTAATAAAGATCCTTAGAACACTAATATATTGCCTATGTACCCACACATAATATAAACGCTCATTTAGATCATCAGAAGACAAATTCAAAGAGACCAAACATGGTATCGGTGGGGTTATATTAACTAGTGGTCTATCATAACATGCATAAAACAGCATACAATACAACAGACAATATACAAGAACAGTAATGGTATACACAATGACCTGAGGATATGTGTGTTCATTAATAGAAAGGTTTTCTTATGAATTAATTAGAGAAGAGTCAATTTTGCTGTGCATTATGTGTCTTTCCTATGGAAAATGTAGTGAGAGGGAGAACTCTCAACATGCCATTAGGTTGTAAAGATTATCTGGTCTAGCAAAGGTGTCCTGGTTGCCATGGTAACCAGGGGCCTGGGCCTCGTTCACAGACATCTTGGCACCCAGTATGTTTATTGGGTGAGGGGTCTGTGAAAGTTTGTTAATCTAATGAATAATTGATTTGTTAAATCAAATGAAAAATGGTATGTCTGATTGGTCCAGACGCTACACAGCACTGGCACGCGCACACACACACACACACACACACACACACACACATACATATATATATCGGAGATCGCGCAGCTCACACATCCAGGAGCAAAGATACTTGTCAACGCTGCCCCACGACTTTTATTAGTAACAGTTTAAATACTGAATCGCTACATTATATTTTCCAGCAATGAGGATAAAATCGCTGTTTTTGAAGTAAACTGACTCTAAAAAGAGAAACGCACAGACTC
Source organism: Sinocyclocheilus rhinocerous (assembly GCF_001515625.1). Lineage (NCBI taxonomy): Eukaryota > Metazoa > Chordata > Actinopteri > Cypriniformes > Cyprinidae > Sinocyclocheilus > Sinocyclocheilus rhinocerous. The sequence continues at coordinate 182,938 of NW_015641116.1, forward strand.
GCATACACGCAACTTTCATCTCTCTCTCTCTCTCTCGAATTGGCCATATTTGAGAAAAGGTTTTAGTGATTTCTAATTATTGGGGGGACTAGCCCCCCTCAATGTCTACGGTGGTTATCGCCCTGATCAGACATGAAAATATGTTGTGGCGTTAGCAAACTTTAGCGATTTTTTGCAAACATTTCTTTGAGTAACATGACCATAAATATGAACTCACGATTGAACGTAACGTAAAACAAATGATTACTTTTCGTTAAAATCTTTATTGATGCCAAAAATGCTTACATTTATGTGTCTTTTTGTTCGCTCGGGCAGCCATGTTGCCGCTGAAGCCGGTTTACGCTGAGATAATTCATACCCCTTCGTTTGAAGTGTGGTCCCGAAAAATCTTCGTTTGAAGGGCTGTCTGGCCCTTCCCCTACCCCTACCCCTCCAACCAAAAGAGAATTGAGACACCCCTACCCCTTCCCGTGAACGCGCGAAACGGAGGGGTAGGGGAAAGGGGAAGGGCTAAGGGGTAGAATTGGGATTGGGCCTAAGTGTCTGCCATTTCCATAACACTGAAAACCACATGACAAGGCTAGTGACAAGCCTGACACTTTCTTTTAACTGCTCTGACTATAGATGCATTCTTCCTGACCTCTCCTATTTCATTTAAAAGGCTAACTATTCCAGAAGATGCGTTTCATAGGACACAAGAAAAGGTGTGCTCATAAACAATAACCAACACTCAGTATTAGACATCAAGCAAATGTTTCAATGCTAAATGAAGCACAAATACTGAATGTTTTGTTGATGTGCCTCTGCAGATATTGAAGTGAATTGGACATATGATGGCTGTGAGACTGTTGAAATCCATGACAGAGAGACAGAATGTTGCTGTAATCTCCTCACATACTTTGCCATTCTTGTGGTGAGTAGCAGGTTACCAAAAAAATGACAAAAGTGTGTACATAAGTGTGTTTTTGCTCATTGTTGGTAATATTTCTCACTGAGAGCCAGACTTATTAATATTTCTTTCATACTTGGTAATGTGCATAGCCAGTGGCACAGTGTGTTAACGGATTACACCAGGGGTTCTCAACTCTGGCCCTCGAGGTCCACTTTCCTGCAGAGTTTAGTTCAAACCTTGATCAAACTCGCCTGCCAGTGACTTTCTAGTAATCCTGAAGACCCTGATTAGCATGTTCAGTTGTGTTTGATTAGGGTTGGAGCTAAACTCTGCAGGAAAGTAGACCTTGAGGGCCAGAGCTGAGAACCATTGGATGGATTAAACCAGGGGTCACCAAACTTGGTCATGGAGGGCCGGTGTCCTGCAGAGTTTAGCTCCAACTTGCCTCAACACACCTGCCTGGAAGTTTTAAGTATACCTAGTAAGAGCTTGATTAGCTAGTTGAGGTGTGTTTGATTAGGGTTGGAGCTAAACTCTGCAGGACACCGACCCTCCAGGACCGAGTCTGGTAAACCCTGGATTACACCATACAAATGTAATGATACATGCCTTGTCCAAATACCCACACTTGCGGTCTTTGCACTTGACCACTTGACTACTTATATGACGTATTTCCTGTATTTGGCCCAAGTGTTCAAGTGAGCATGAAGACAACAAGTGTGTGTCGAACTTTTCATTACCTGATGGGACACACTTGTAGTGTTGTAAAAATGCAAGTGTTTACATAGCTTTATTTTAATTTTAATTTTAAATACTTTGCATTTTAAAATCAACTTCTAAATGTCTGTTCAGTAGTCCCTATAACATGACAATTTTAATTTGTGGTGCTTCTAATTAAGTGATAAAAAGCAGTTGCAAATGTTGTACAAAATAAATATCACCACTACTCATCTTTGCACCAATAAAACGTAAAAACACTGTTTTTCTACCAAATTATATGTAATATCTCATTATTATATTAATATTTAACTTGCATTGGAAAGGTTTCCGTGACCTCTCGCGAAATCTCAGCAAAAAGTCTCACGATTTATTTCCAGAACATGATGCATGATGGGATACACTAAGCCTCGAATAGCGCTCAGGAGCGGTATTCGAGATAGTGTGGATTTAGTGTGCGTTAAGGGCACTGCGCTCTGGCGTTTTTTAAGACCTGGGACAGTCGCGCGCACGCGCTTTCAAGTGGCCAAGACCGCAAGTGTGGGTATTTGGACAAGGGGACAGTACACACCTTGTCTCTTTGTCTTCATTGCTTCAGCAAGTGCAACAGAAGGCTACAGTTCGCCATCTAGAGGCTCTGACGTTCATTACCGCTGTGGGCTGTGCCATGTCCTTAGTTAGCTGTTTGGTTCTCTTCTATTGGCTATGTAATTGCAGGTAAGTGGCTTACATGGAATGCTTATTCTTTTATGTCTATTTGTGAATCTGTCCCCACTTTTATTTAAATTTCTTGTTTTGTCTCTATTGCTTTCCCTGTACTCCAGAAGAGGGAAAGACCAGTCCTTACTGGTGCATCATGGTCTGGTGGTGGCAAAATTTTTTCTTTGCCTGTGCTTCAGTCTTACCAGTTCTCTAGCAAAGACTGGAAATGAAACCATTTGTAAGATAACGGGAACCCTTTTGCACTATTCTCTGCTCAGCACCCTCTGCTGGATGATTGTGGAAATGTTTCACACATTCTTTTTAGTTTGCTGTGTATCAAGCTCAACTCTTCCTCCATGGGTCTTTTACTTGGCAGGCTTTGGTGAGTTAGTTAAAACATAAATTGTTCGGTCCTAAGAACCCATTCAAAAATTACTATATTTTCTAAATTTTAAATTAAGGTAATTTTTTTTCAGGTATCCCAGCAATACTAGTTTGTAGATTGCTTTCTATAGGTGATATTTATGGCTTAAGGAAGATTATGCCAAGTGAAGATGTCACCATTCTATATTTTATGTAAGTAAACTTTATAAGATGTAACCATGCAGTATGTAACACACACACACACACACACACACACATATATATATATATATATATATATATATATATATATATACTTTTTGTGGCTACAAAGATACATAACCGACCAGAGTGGAGGAAGAACCGCATGGCTTTTTTCAGCATCTGGGGTCTCACTTGTCTGTTTGGCACCACGTGGGGCCTGGGTCTCTTCAGTTTTGTCCCTCTCTCAGAGGCCACCCTCTTCCTCTTCTACATTATCAATTCCTGCCATGGTGAGAATTTTTTTTTATATATATATATATATACGTTTTTTGATAATACACTCTAAAAAATGCTGGGTTGTTTCAACCCAACTTTGGGTCAAATATGGACTAACCCAACCGTTGGGTTAAATTTTTACATTAAATTTTTAACCCAAAAGTTGGGTTAGTCCATATTTGACCCAAAGTTTTTAGAGTGTACACTATTGCTACTTACTCAAGAAAGTTATGGAAGAAAGATCAAATACTGGCCTTGTCAATGCTTTTGTGTCAATTTGACATAATATAATCTATAACAGTAAGCTGTGTTACTGGTATGTTTTTCTTTATTAGAGTGTTTCAGAAAGCTTGCATGTAATTCATTAGGTTCCTGTCAGATATAGATAATGCATGCTTATAAGTTAAGAAGTCATTTAGAGTGATAATTCTCAATTATGGATTATAATCTATTAATAATCAATATTTCTGTATCCAAACAGGAGTTTTTCATATGCTGCGATACTATGCTCTTGAACGAATGAAAAAGAGATGTAAGTTGAGTTCGGATGGGGGCAGTAGAGAATCTGTTATGTTACAGTGCAGAGATGATGAAGGAGTGTTTTGTAAGTGAGTGTTTTTATTAAAAGGGCATTTATTAAAAAAAAAAAATACAACAACCAAACAAATAAATCAAAGTTTGGTGTACTGCTTGGTCTGCTCTCATCCTGTAGGTCATAATAATTAATGCTTCACATGTTATATGTTGTATTTCTTTAATCCTATTCTTTGTACCAATGTAATAGTTTAACATTATGAAGCAAGCCTTGTCTTTCAGCAGTATTTTTGTGCGAATCTGCAGTAAGTTTATATAATTGGAGACACAATGCTTTTGGAGTTTAAAGTAATGAAAAAGCTTTCAAACATTCATTAGAAAGGGTATTTAATGTAGCAAATACAGTGAAATACAAATCTGATCTGAACATATGCCTTATACATGTTTGCATTATCTAATATAACAGATCATTATGACTGTGGCCTAGGCCTACATTTCCATTCTGTTGTATTGTTTAAACAAATACTGTATATCTGAATTTTCCTTTGACTTTAGGGAGTGCTTGGAATTTAATTGTGTGTGTGTGAGTGAGTGTGTTTATGAATCATTCATTCAATCGATTCATTCAAAAACTTAATTTAGGTAAGAAACGCCACTGCTGAGGTTCTTCTTTCGCTCTGTTTGGAACTATTTCCATTGGCAGGATGTAGATGTAAGTTATATCAACTTCATGTTTATGGAGCTATTGTATAAAAGCAATATCTCACTTGCAATCATACTGTTGTTTTGAATAGTTGTGTGTAATTTCTTAAGTAACATGAATACAGATTGCAAAAGATACAAAACGGTAATTTTACGAATTTATGAATGAATGAATGAATGATACATGTTGAAATGAGATTTTTCAGGCTGGTAATGGTGACCTCTATTGGCTGTAAATGTCAGGGACTGGAGAGAGATGAGGCGAGGACTCGAATGCAGGATGATATGGGTATTTATTAACAGTAAAAAAAAAAAAAAACTACCCCGAGAGGAAAAAACAGGCAGGCCAAAACAGGGCACAGCACAGTAAGGCAAGGCAAGGGGAACATAACACACATATGACAATTACTCTGAGATATAAACATTAAACAACGAACAGGACTGCAGACACAAGGAGAATAAAAAGGGAGACAAACGAGGAGGGTAACGAGGGAGACACAGGTGGAGCAGTGTTGCCAACTGCTTTCAATTGAAAGTAGCTAAAACTGGTAGCTAAATGTGACTAGATGACATCACAATGGCAAATTCACTGATCTATATAAAGATGAACGTAGATCAGTGGGCAAGATGAGAACTTAAATAAGGTTTGTCCAAGAAGTTGCTATATTTGTCCCTAAACTTTTGAAAAAAGTCTCAAAAGGGGCGGGGAAGTCGCTAAATCTAGCTACAAAGTAGCTAAATTGGTAACACTGAGGTGGAGTAACTAAAACAATAATGAGATAACAAGAAGGGCGGGGTCAGACAATAGATCGGAGAGCACATGGCACCAACAACAAACAACAAGCCATATGCTCAACAAAACACACAGTGACATCTGGTGGCCAACTAGAGCACACCAGCAGAACCGTGACAGTAAGTAGTGAGGCATGTAACAAAATCCGACCTGCAATGGCCTGTCAGAATATTATGTCTTTCTTTGCATGCTCAAGGGAGGTGGACAGGAATGTTTTCATTTATTGTTTACCAAAATCAAATTTTGACTAATTTCTCTCCTATCATTTCACTTGTGTTTCCTTCCTTCCTGTCAAGCTTTTAAACTGCTTCAGTAAACAAAAATTTAAATACATGGGTGGGAAAGAACTAGACATTTGATAGTAGTTACATAATCCTTAAAGCTGTAGAACATTTCACCCAGTCCGTGTCTTCAGGGGCTTCAGAACAGAATTCCAAGTGTGGCTCTACTTCAGTTCTATGTTGACAATGTAAATTTGCTGATATGTATGCAATCAAAGGTTATTTTTCATTTCTTTGATGCAGTGTACTTGTAGTGATAAAATCAGATTAAGACAACCCTGGCAACTTTTCACTCTAAGCTATTAATAAACCAGAATAATTCACCACTTACAGAGCTGGCAGACCCCGAATTAACCACAGACCCCATGTGACCAGCTTTAAACAGCGTGTCATGACTCATGAGTCAATCAGATAACCATGGTGACAGTAGAATGACCAATTCCCAGACGCAATCACAAGGCAAGAGCAGCTGATTCAGTCTTTGAATTAATTTTAATAATGCAGGGTGAGGGTATCCATCTGTTTGGGGGATGTTATTGGTAAATCCATCAGTCACTTGACTTGACAGGTTAACTGACTGCTGACCATATACTGTAATGTTACAGGCATCTGCTGCTGAGCAGACACCACAATGACATACAAAAACCTCCCGACTTACCACAGCAGGATGAGGGATGGAGAAAAGAAACAGAAAGCTAGAATATGTCAAATGAGAAGTAGAATTGGGGAAAATCCTTAGAATGAGATATAGCATAAATATACAGAGTCATTAGTGTTGTGTGTCAGTGGCAGGGAGTGAATATGGTTTTGGATGATATAGTCATATGTATGTATGTATGTATGTACATTTTTATTATTAAAATTGTATTATTTAAATTATTTTGTTGAATATAATTATTTAATACAAAAATATTTTTTATTTTAAATCGTTCAGAGAATATATTAATTAATATATAAATATATTAAATATATTATATTAATTAATAATATTGAACTTTAAAATAATAACATTTCAGAGAAAAATATTCTATTTAAAATAAATAACGATGATTCAAATGGTTTAAACTCTTATTTATACACACATACTTGGAATATATTCTAGTCTACTCAAACACATTCTGAACAGGAAAGTAGAATATTAAAGCATGTTCGTGTTTGTTTAAGCAAAACAGCCTCATGTTCAGAACAGGAACATAGATATTTAATGTTTCAGAGTTCACATAGAACAACTGGTGTAGGACAAGTGAATTGTGTCTTGTCCCAACAAATTATTGTCCTCAAAGTTATTTCCATTATTCAGTTAAAAAGTGTTTTTGGGTGTGCTTGAACCTGTTTTCATTTTTTCCATCTGTGTTTATCTATGAGTGCAAAACTCTTTCATGCTGGTACCCTTAATCTCTCTTTATAAACATTAATTTGGAGTTCCCCTGGACTGTGAGATCACCATGGATTTGCACAGTGGGAGTCAGCGCTACTTCACGACGACTGAGAGAGGCAACAAAAGAGTAGAACCACTGCCTTTGTTGGCTGGTTGCCATTGCACTATATACCATCTGCACTAGCTGCCATCTGTTTCGTGTTGATATAAACTATAGGCCAAAATACAGTAAACTTTATAGAATGACCTGATGTACCAAAAATGTTTGTCTATGAGAGTGCATGAGCAGCAGAATCTCTTTGAGATATGCATGCACTGCTGTATTGCTCAGAGGCAGAGCCATGGTGTGAAAAAATGCGGTTAATACATTGACAGGGGCCTCTAACGCCGTCGTAAAGCAGCTGTCTGTACAATGTTGGACCTTAAACGCCAATAAAACGGACCACTTTGCAAACAAGATGCATAGTAAGATGCTTAACAGAAAGCTGTGTGAAAAGTCTCTTCTTTTTTTCATCCCGCGTACAAGTTCAGACATAAAAGCTGCAGTAGCAATTTGAAACCTCGCTGAAAGGAGTTAATGTCCTCTTGGGGAACAAGTTACACATTGTCTATAGCTTAACCATGCATGTTAACTAGCGAAAGGGAAATTCTTAGTTCTTTTCAGGATGTGGTGATCAGTTTACAGCTTTTAGTCATGTATAAAAACATAATTTGGAATTAAACATTGGTAGTTTATGACTAATATGGGTGAACAGGAATTTTTTATTAATTTTTTATTTGTTCATTTTTAACATTTTACTGGGTTACACTTTATCAGTCAGTCCTATGCTATGCCCTAAGTCATAACTCTTACACGTAGATATCTAATCTTTCTAACCACAGCATTCTTTTTCTATTTATGTATTGCAAACTATCTATCTATCTATCTATAATTACATTTTGTTTAAAAAGTGCATAAATGTTTCTTAAGCATCAAATCAGCATATTAGAATGATTTCTGAAGGATCATGTGACACTAAAGACTGGAGTAATGTCTGTTTCAGAAAATAGGATTATAACATTAAAACATTATCAAAAACATTTTTAAAAATCTTACCGACCCCAAATTTTTGAACATATTATATGTGATATAAAAAAAACTTGGGAAAAAAATATATTATACATACTTGCATCAATATACATGTACTTTCTGCTGTAAATCACTTCTAACTGCAGCAATAAGAGACCTATCAAACAAAGTCAAACATGCGTCACTGTAAATGTCTGACTCTTTATGTAGGTATAAGGTCTTTCAACATCAGTCTTCTGGAGAAACAGAAAAGCCTTTGTCAGACCTTGGTCTTTATAAACTCTGTCGAAATAGCAGCTGAGACGCACAGGAAGCCAGGTGCTCAAACTGATCAACAGACAGCACACACACAAACAGAGAGAGAGAGAGCATAGCACTCCCTCTCCTACATGTCCACTACCTAGCAATGCAATCTTATCTGTATCCTGGACATTATGGCTTTATTGTAGGGTTTAATTTATAACAAATTCCGAGACAACATGGCCTTGAAAAGAATATGCTGCCAATACTGAGAAAAGACTTGTTTTGCATTAGGCTAGTTATTCTAAGCTTTTTTCCGACGCAAAATAAAGCCTGACTATGCAAACTAAGTCCAGTGTTCACAGGCATCGCTCCTCCCTTACCTATACTGTACCTGGCCGTAAGTTCTTATGGTCTAAGCTTGCTGTAACGTTTATTTCAATCGCATCATAATGTTACAACAGTTTATAAAATAAACGGTTAGACTGTTTTTTTTTTTTCATGCTGCCATGATATTGCCTCTGATGGAGTATTTCTAGGAGATCGTTGTCGGAGTGAGAGTAGTAAAGCTGCCTCCGCTTTCCGCATGAATACATGTTAATGTGACACGAGCGCCTTCAGTTCAGTTTTCACGCACTCTGAGCCGGGACTGAGTCACTGCGCGCGGAGTCTGTGCATGAGAAAGTCACTTGCGTTTATCGCTCATCCACTCGTTTTATATTACGCGTGTTTTCACATGTATTGTCCCACCGGGAATATTACAGCTAAATAAATAACTAAGCGACCGTTTACCGAGCAACACGCGAGTGTTTTGTGTACGAGAGGCAGATAGCAAGTGTTCTGCGCTTGTCTATGAACGGTAAGCCAATTTCTTTAATGTTTGCGAATATGTTGCATGATATGATCTCAGATCACTCGGTCCTTGTGAAAGGTGTTAGAGTGTGAATTTTATGTTTTCATACATTTTGACCTGGAATATCTGATACTTACGAAAATTAACCGTGGTTTTACTACAAATAAAACCAAAAAAAGAGATGCAGAGCTAGTTGACACACTTTGACAGTGAATAGGCCTATAGCCTAATTCTCAGGTTGATCCATACTACCTCAAAGCTTACACACTCTATTTGGGGTAAGTTGTCACAGTAAAAACAATGAGAACTTATTTACAGCTTTCACAAACCGTGACAACTTGCCCCGGTGTGATATTTATGAAAATGTCATTTTCTGTCCTTTCCTTTTCAATGGATGCTATAGTGTGCTTTCATTGTGTTCACTTGTTTAGCGCTATAGCAAAATATTTGATATTGAAATTTTAGTTTGAAGGATTAATTTCACAAAAATTAAGCGTTTAAAAGCAATATATGAATCCACTGAACATTTGCTTTATCAACAACTTAGATATAGCTCTTGTGACAACTAGCCCCGCTCTCCAGTCATTCTTTTGTTTTAACATAAATGGGCTGGGTTTCTGTATTTTTCCGCGGAGTTTTTGCATGTGTGCTAACAGAATAAACCGTCAAATGGCTAAAATACGTTAAATTGATGTCAAATAAACCATGTTAATGAGCTTCATGTAACACATTAATGCATAACATGCAACAACCTTTAAAGGGATAGTTCACCCAAAAATGAAAATGTGATGTTTATCTGCTCACCCCCAGGGCATCCAAGATGTAGGTGACTTTGTTTCTTCAGTAGAACACTAACGGAGATTTTTAACTCCAGCCGTTGCAGTCTATCAGTCATATAATGCATGGCAATGGTAACAAAATCTATGAGAAGATAAACATCAAATTTTCATTTTTGGGTGAACTATCCCTTTAATAGGAATAGATTTGGACAGCACTCATCTCAACCTTTATAAGAGAAGCATGCAGTTTTTCTCTTTTCTACATGCATTTCTCTCTATTTTCACATTGTTTTCAACATTTTACACTCACTGCTATATGAGACAAGAAGCTCCGTGGGGAAATTGGAGCGCAGGTGGAGGAGCAGCAGCCACATATTTACTCCGAGGCTATGAACAAATCAAAGACACACTGAAACTGTGTGCTTTAGTGAAACCCTCGACAATCCTGTAACCCCCCTGTCAGTCCACCTCAATAGAAAGGAATGCTTCCTTTATCTGCCTTCTATATAACTAACTGAGAAGACTGAGCCTGTTCCTGCTACTGACATATGCTTTCTTTATTTCTGCATATTAGAAGGCACAATGCAAATGCGAACTGAATTTAGATTCAAGACATTTTCTTGAAGAACTGGTGGCTATTAAGCGTATAATGACCAATTAGTGTTTAGGGCTCATGAAATTGCAATCAGATATGTTTTCATTTGAGCTTCTCTTCATGTCTTGTAGTGTATGTTGGTTTTCCTGTCTGAACCACGGCGGCTGATCTGTGCAACTAAACACCAACGAGTTTTTTGCTGTAATGCGACTTAGCTTCTATGTGGTAACCACTAAATGGTTGAAAGACCTTTGCCCTCAGCCCCTGCTACTTGTCTGTTCAGCTCAGAATGAGGCGAGCTGAAAGGCCTCTCGCTTTTTTTGTCTGGCAATGATGTCACAAAAGAAAAGCACAATAGATTGACCTAGTTCATCTCAAAGTTCACATTCTTGTTCTGTGCGGGTTGTTAGCTTTGCTAGACACAACACTGGCCATGGAAATACTGTAGAAATAATGCAAGTCTTCTGTGGTTTGTCTCTCTTGAGGCTTAGGTAGGACTTCAAAACATGTTGAATCATTTCAAGAGATTTTATCAGCATGAGAAAAAAATTAGGCTCAGGAGTTTGCGTCTCAATTGTCTACACAGTCATTATAATTAAAAGAAGAAGTGTTATATGATTGAGTGAGTTTTTTTTTAAATGGCTGTGGAGTGGGAAATAACATAGTAATGGCGAGAAAATGTTATGAATTTGAGCAAAAATCCCTTTATTTGCACAGTTTAAAACTGGCAACATGCCCCGTTTGAATAAATGGACTTTACCAGCTTCCTTTCAGCAGTGCTTGGAGAGAAAAGGGACATTCTTTGACTGCTGTGAAGTCCACATAGCTGGAACAATGGCAGAGGGAGAGAGGGCCAAAAAGGGCGGAGGCAGAGACGCACCCTTCTCAAACCTAGCACAGAGGAACTGGGTACTCTCAGTGGTAGTCAGTAGTCTGCTCTGTTATAGCCCCATTTAGCCATCATCTTTCAATGTGATCTCATGAGAATTTGTATGTATTTTACATTAAATGTGGTTCTACAAAATATACATTTACTTACATTTTCACAGACACTGAAGCGTACAATACTGGCGTATTTACAGCATCTAAACGTACAATACATATTGACAACACCTAAAACGTAAATAATTTACATATGAACAACTTGGCAGACTTACAAATGAATCCTTATGAATATTGAAATTGCGGCATTAACATTTTATTGCATTCAGTTGTCATATTAATGGCATTATGTTTTCAACTGCATTTATAAATGTGTTTATAAACTCATTTACTTAATATGAAATGATAACTTTTTGTTGTTCTGTGTGATTTCTGCTGCCAACTCGTTTCGAAGAATAATGTTAAACAAGACTACACTTTAAACCAGGGCTGTCCAAACTCGGTCCTGGAGGCCCGGTGTCCTGCAGAGTTTAGCTCCAACCCTAATTAAACACACCTGAACCAGCTAATCAAGCTCTTACTAGGCATGCTAGAAACTTCCAGTCAGGTCTGTTGAGGCAAGTTGGCGCTAAACTCTGCAGGACACCGGCCCTCCAGGACCGAGTTTGGACAGCCCTGCTTTAAACCCTTAAAATGAATAACATTTCTGCAATCGTCTAACCATTAATTATCATGTAATAATATTTACTTTGTTTGCCATGAGACACAAAAGGCATTTTGACATGCTGTGACTGACAATAGAACCATAAAATGCAACGCACGTAACAACAAAAGGAATTAATTTTATTCTTGCGCTGTAATCCAAATCTTCAGAATCGATATGACTGCGAGGAACAGACCCAAACTCAAGCCTTTATTCTGCGATCTTCATCTCCATCCTGAGCAGCGACCGTAATCATCAACAACACACTCATCACAAATTAAAAAATTGCAGCTTCAAGAAGCTTTACAACAGGTTTTACGGCAGGAAAATCGAACGCTCATTGGCTCTCGCCTACTTTGTCGGAGATTGCGACATGCCGTGTTTCTGGTGAGGTGTGTTTGAATGAAGTAGGGATAACTGCAGGGTGAAGCAGTGGGCGTGGCGAAAGATTAGGGCATGCCAAAAGGTAGGGGGCGTCGAAAGGTGTTTCTAATTGGTTAGGGTTAGGGGTTAGTTTCTGTTGTGGCATTCACCTTTCGGCACGCCACCTTTTGTCACGCCCATTACTCCAACCTGCAGCTATCCCTGTCTTGTTTGAATGAGAAATGCGCGCCTTCCTGGAGTGGATCTGGATAATAATCTGGATAATATTTTCAGCGATTAACATCTTAAATTCTGCACCTCACACAAAAAAAATCAGAGAGGACTGCAACTCGTCATTTGGATTACTTTTGGTACTGCTCTTGACATGTTTGCAATAAATAAATTATTTGTTTTCAGTGTTTTCACGACACGTCATCAATCTGGAAGTCGGCCATGTTGGTGGCACTGAACGTAAACAATGCCATTGAACCGGACGGAACTTCCAAATTTTGCTGATTATTGCTGCTGAAAAAGTTCAATTATCGTCGTGTTTTGGGCTGTACTAATCGGAGAGACCGGGAAAAACATATGGAGTACTATAGACTGACAAAAGTTATAACAAATCAAGGAGACGAGTGCAAAAAAACTGAGGAAAAACCTGAAAGTTGTGACATTTGCCAAGTATGGTAACCCATACTCTGAATTTATGCTCTGTATTTAACCCATCCAAATGCACACACACACCCAGAGTACAAATGCCCAGAGCAAAGAGAGCGCTGTTCATTCACGTCCCCACCTACAACTCCTGAGACTCCAACCTGCGACCTTCAGATTACAAGGCCTACTCTAACCATTAGGCCACAACTAATTAACATTTAGTTAATGGTGCTATAATTATTATTACTGTATTCTAGGAGCCAGCTCGTACAGATCTTTACCACCTATTAACTTTAGTTTGTCAAAATATCACACCCTTTCCTGCTTACTAAGTCCTTCTCTATATGATTTAGCAGCTTCCACATGTTATTTCCATGGTTTAGACATCATAAATTAGTAAACAACATCTTCAGTAGTACATTAACCATGCAATCCATGCTGTTGTTTACATCCGAGTGTCTCCAATATGGCCGTGCATCTGGGTAACTGACCAAACCGTGATGAAGGTGCAAACGCTCTATTGTTATTGCACTTGTCTGTCTATCATGTTTTTCTTTATACTGTACATATTTTTTTTAGATATGGTTATGGATAGGTTTACAAGTAGGAGAGAGATTAGTGACTCAAAATATCTTTTTAATGCTATAGTGTTACTACAATGGTAATTTCCCTGCGTATTTCGGTCTATTATGTTTTATATCTTTTCATATTCGCTAGAAAATGGCTAGGTTTAGGTTTGGGGGTAGATTAAGAGGTCTAAAAAGCTAAATCGCTTATTGATAAAATTATAAAAATACATTGCTACAAGTATCTTATTAATATAAAAAATTAATAAATATGTTTGGACAAAGACACAATTTCTGTATTTTATTATTGTTCCCCATTTCAGCGAAGTATAGCATACATATATACTGTAAAAAATTACTGTAATTTTAGAAGACATAAAAAAGTTATAGATCTAAGTGGGCATTTCATGCGATTTGAAAAAATAATGTAAAATACTTCAATAGCAGTCATTTTCTATTAGTATTTCTTTTATCTCACTTATGTGTCTCTCATACTCTTTGTTTATGCACGCATGCAATTTCATAGTAGTTTAGTAGTTCTAGAACACATCTCATAATAGTAGCAGCAGTGGTAAAGCACATTAAATAGTTTCGTCGTCAGACCGAATCGGGTAGCTGCAGGTGGTGTGTTTTGCATAATGCCACAACAGGTTTGATGCATGTTTGTGCTTTAAGTCGGTAAATGCAGGAAAGCCACAGTGGTGTCTGATCTTTACAGTGTGCTAAGGTGTTAAGGGGTCTAAAAATCTAAATCGCTTATTGATAAAATTATAAAAATACATTGCTACAAATATCTTATTAAAATAAAAAATTCATAAATATGTTTGGACAAACACAATTTCTGTATTTTATTATTGTTCCCCATTTCAGCGAAGTATAGCATACATATATACTGTAAAAAATTACTGTAATTTTAGAAGACATAAAAAAGTTATAGATCTAAGTGGACATTTCATGCGATTTGAAAAAAATAATGTAAAATACTTCAATGTGCAGTTTTTGGAAGTGAAAAAGAACAATTCATCTTATAATGTACAGTGGAAATATGTAAATTGGCATTCCCAGAATCCTCTGTTTAGCAGCTCACATTTGATGGTTTTCATTGAAATAATTGTGTTTCTTCTTAGTTTTTTCTCAGTTATGTACATTTGGGATTTTCCATTCTAACATTTTACTGTTTTGTTATATATTTGCATTATTTTCATTGCTTGTATTTTGTGTCAATTTTTGGTTTATGCTTGTAAAGCACTTTGAATTGCATTGGATGTGTTTGAAAGGTGCTATATACAGTAAAAAAAGTATGATTGATTGATGGTTTGCATCCAAGTAGTGCATTGTTGTTGGGGCCTGCAGTATCCGTTGGCCAGTGTGGGTGGAAAAACTATGAAACCAAATGACTAACTACAACATAAGCAAGAAGATGACAGCTGCTGTTGTGTAGGTTGTTTTCATTACATGAAGGTTTTAGTTTGTTTTGGTTTCTTTTTTTCCATTTTGAAAATGATTCCTTTTCAAAAAGGCTGTCAAAATAGTGTCCAGTATGTCCAAAATTACACATGAATATTTCCTTTAAAAACAGACAACTTCCCTTAAACCCAAGAATATTTGTCGCCACAGTGTTAGTATAAGCTACCTTTGTGTCAAAACACTTTCAGAAATGTCTCACACATATTCCTGACACTGTATGCGATAGTCCAGGGTAGGGATATGCCGGTATCAAATTTTCATGTTGCGATTAATTGCTAATGCTTTTATTACGGTATACGGTATTATCACGATATTGAAATTAAGTTAAAAAAAAGTGCTGTCATAATACAGTATAACAGGTTATAGTCGGTTAATCATATATGTTGCAAAATTTTGTCAACTCAGTCTGGTGAAAGGAAGTATGTATGTGCACATTTGCTGGTTAGATATTTTTATCATTGCTCTTTCTACACAGTTAGCAGTCATTTTCTATTAGTATTTCTTTTATCTCACTTATGTGTCTCTCATACTCTTTGTTTATGCACGCATGCAATTTCATAGTAGTTTAGTAGTTCTAGAACACATCTCATAATAGTAGCAGCAGTGGTAAAGCACATTAAATAGTTTCGTCGTCAGACCGAATCGGGTAGCTGCAGGTGGTGTGTTTTGCATAATGCCACAACAGGTTTGATGCATGTTTGTGCTTTAAGTCGGTAAATGCAGGAAAGCCACAGTGGTGTCTGATCTTTACAGCGTGCTATATTCTCCTACAGTTTCATTTCAACTAGTTTGGCTCATATCTCTGGCAGATGTAAAGGTCAACACGCAGAAAAGCAAAACGGTAGATCTGCGCTACATAGGTGAGAAATAATTAAAGTGTTGAAGCATGTATCATTGACCCTGTGGCTGTTACCCACAGGATGTTTAGACTTTATTTGGGAAATCGGTGTACTGCACTGTTAAAAAAGAAATAGTTCCCCCAAAAATGAGCATTTTCATTAGAACAGATTTGGAGAAAGCAAATGAGAGTTCAAACAATAATGCACACGTAATCCACACAACTCCAGTCTATCAATTAACATCCTTTGAAGTGAAAAAGCTGCATGTGCGTAAGAAACATATCACAGTTTTCTGCTGTCTGCATAGTCTCTCACCAAAGTGAGAAAAAACATCAGCTTACAACAGTCAAATTTGCATAAGTGACTTGGGGATCTGTTGTGTGCCTCAATGACCCGTGCTGACTCAGGTCAGAAAACATGCCATTCAATGTCTGACTCATCCACTGTCACTGGCTGTGTTTTCACACACTGGGACTGACGGTGTATTATGATTCATTTTATCGTAGACATGAGACATGCTCTTTGTCTTGAGCATGAGGACTCATGTATTGCTACACAAAACAAAACAAAGATGGTGACATAAAGATGGTATCATATCTGTGTGCTGCACTGAATGTGGGCATTCGCAGTATCATCTCAATTGTCCCTTTGTCGCAAATGAAAGTATGTTCTCATTGATAAGAGATGGCAGTTGCATGCAGCCTAGCATGCATCAGAATGTATTTTTACCCTTGCATGTATGTGTTCTCATTGATAAGAGCCCAGGAATACATGTGTTACTAGATGGCTGCCTCTTTATCTCAAGAATAGTGAGTTTGTGAGAAGGAATGGAAGGTTTTTGTTTTACAGATAAAGCAGACATGTGTCTTTTGCTAAAAATGAAGTGGTAAGAGGAAGGAACAGCAAAGATATTGATAACATGATTTCCTATTCATATGGGATGCATTTGCATAGCTCTACTGAGGCACGTCATTGTGTATTTTTTCATTTCTCTTTAACTGAGTTCTCTGTTGCTTTTCAGGCATCATCTATGAGCTACAATGGAGCGGAATCTAAAACCTATAAGAATGTGGGTAATCACCTGTCTTTTGTTCATTTTGGGTCAAGGTAAGTAGGTGATAACTAAGGAAGTAAAATTATGTACTATTATACAGTGGGTACGGAAAGTATTCAGACCCCCTTACATTTTTCACTCTTTCATATCCCTGTACTTGGCCGCATTCATCTTTCCCTCGATTGCAACCAGTCGTCCTGTCCCTGCAGCTGAAAAACACCCCCACAGCATGATGCTGCCATCACCATGCTTCACTGTTGGGACAGGTGATGAGCAGTGCCTGGTTTTCTCCACACATACCGATATATATTGACGATGGATTGCTGTTAGTATCTTGTTTAATTATTCTATTTATTAGAAGGAAAATACATACTTGATAATTGTAAAAATGCAATAGATTGGATATATATTTAATAATTTATTTTAATTGAAATTTTTAACCATATTTTGTCCATGTAGCAGCAACAGAAAATGACAGGGACTTTAAGATGTGTGGAACATGGCGCCATGGCAGTGCATCCCAAAATCTGAAGTATGATTTGAAAACAGGCTGTAAGGAAATTGAGATTTCAGCCAATGAGAGCACACTCTCTATTCAGGGCAGTATCACAGCCAAGTGCACACAATCTTCATCCATTAATCTAGAATCAAACCCTCTTCAAAATCAAAGTGAGTTCTGTGTGTTCTGGGAGCCGCTGCTGGACCTGCTGATAATGCAGGTCAATGGAAAGAATCACACTCTGTGTCGACCAAATGGCCTTCAAGGAACGTGCTGCACTGACCTCTCACCAGGGGATCAAAAAACTGCTGCTGTGTATGGTATTGTGAATGGCAGCATCCAGGGTGATACCATCAGTTATGATGTCATGGGAAAATATACATTTCGAGGAGATACAATCAACTGCAGTAAGAACCTTTAGTGTAATATTTTACATTTTGTTGTATTACAATTTTTGAAAGCTACAGATATCAATATACACTGACTGAGCTCACTTGTGAGTTCAGCATTTCTGAGCATGTAATTAGTTTTAGTTTCAATATATTTCTTCTGTTTTTCCACTTGCAGAGAAGAGATTCTGTGATGAGGCAAGTAAGAAGCCCAGTGGAGCAAACATGTGAGCCAATCATCATTTTATTTCAGTTTGTTAGTTTCCCTATTATTTTAGAGTGTTATGAACTGATGTGGTCTAACATGCAGATAGCAAGAGGTGATGTTGTGCATGCTTATAAGAGCGCAATCATGACAAGCTTAAGTATGAGTGAAAAACAGGTTGAGCCGCAAACAGGAAGCTTAACCCATGACTACAATGGCTTTCTAAATTATGCTCACTGTTTATGCATGGACTGCCAAGTGTATTGTTGGATTTTTAATACATTAAACACATCTTCAACACTTTATTTATTGCATATACCCTCCATTTATTGTGCATGTTCATTTTATATGCTAAGGCATCTTAATGTTTTAGTATCATTTTATGCATAATCTATTTGATGAAGAAATGGATGGGTACATATTGTGTGGTTATAAAAACTGTGGTTTTTAGCCCTCCAAATATTAAACTTTTTTTCTTTGAATGAAAAAGGTAGTGGTATTGTGGCATTGGTGCAATTTGTGTATTTACTATGAATCTGACATGTACTCTGACATGACGTGTGCTCGTGCATTTCTGAAGTAGGAAGAAGATTTAAAGCCCCCATGAAATCAAAATTTAAGTTTTTTGGGTGTTAGTATCAATATGTTAGTCTTAAGGTTATCTATAAGGCAGTGTGCTCCAAAACAGTGACAAAATTCGCATTTAGAAGATATAAGCATTCAAAGCTTGCAGTTCGTCACTTCCGCCAAAACGGCTCAACGATTTTTTGACGTCACATCGTACTTCAGGTTCTCATCAAACTTTCTGTCCAATCAAATGCTCTCTAGAATCCGAAGCGCCCGCCCCCTACACTATAAAATAGACGCTGAAGCCGCGGCTGAAATCGGTCACTTGTCCACAGAATTAGTATTTTCTGTACAGTGAATGGCACGTAGTGCACTATATAGGGGACAGGGAACAATTCAAACAGTGTAAATATGCTTTCCATTGAGGAAAAAAAGAAGAAGTCTGGTTTTGCGCTGTGTCACACTAACCACCACACTGCACACACACTCTCACACACACACACACTCTGCTCCGGTCCAGAGACATGATAGCACGGAGAGGATCACATGCGCGAGTCGGCGCAGACCACAAAATGTATCGGAGCGATTGGAATTCTACACAGCATGCTCTATTTTATAGCAATATGGATGAGATTGTGGCTGGCATACTCTGTCAAATTCGGCGTTAAGGAGCTCAACGGCTCTAGCCCAAGCTGTGATATAAACGAACGCTATTGGCTATTTAAAAAAGGGGCAGGGCTGCTTGATATGTCCCGTCCTGTCTTCCTGTTTCAGTTAAAATGACGTCAACACAGAGTAACGCTGCGTGTTTCTAAGCATTTCAGGGGACCTTTAAAGAGATATTATAAAAGACTAACAGTAATGGATGTGAGATTAGGGAGACTGGCCTTTTAAAAATTGCTCGTAAACCTTTTTGTCAAATTGTTTTCTTTCAGTTAGCGCAGGTTTTGTGTTTTGTTTTTGAACTGACATCAGAGGTCATAGGCCTCATTTATCTGAGCAATCTTTGAGTGAAAAGGAATAATTTATGGATAGTTTTGGCAGTGGCTGCTTGATATGTCCCACCCTGTCTTCCTGTTTCAGTTAAAATGACGTCAACACAGAATAACGCTGCGTGTTTCTAAGCATTTCAGGGGACCTTTAAAGATTTTAAGATTTTTATTTGTCACATACACAGTTATATACAATACAACTTGCAGTGAAATGTAAACCTGGTCAGCTACTCAGACTGTGCATTACATATATAAATATTAGAAAGTACGCCTCATAGCCTACTTTAAAAAAATATTTGATCACATATGAATGTAAAAATAACTTTTTTCACTCTTTCCCCGCCAGCTTTTTTGAAAAAAGCTGCATTTTTGATCATTTTCGCTCAATTTTCATGGCCCCCAGAATATTTTGTTGTATGAATATCTGAACATGCAACACATCAAAATAAAGAGACTCTACTTTTAAACAAAAAAAATCAGTTTTATTCTAACTTCAAGCATTCTTTTTTTTTATCAACACTTGAATGTAGGTAAGTTTGCATCTGCTTACAAATGAGATCGTTTGTTTCTGCGTCTTCTTCATCTGTGTTTTTGATCGGGAGATTCTGGACTCATTCAGGAGATGCGTAATAGCGTCCCTTAGCATATAACAGTGAAAACACGGAAAATTCCGTGTTTGGCGGGGAAAGAGTTAATAACATTTATGCATGTGTTGATAATGTCTAAATGTATGTTTTTGTGTGTGTTTGCAGGATAGAGGAAGTAGTGATGAAATCCAATGAAAGGGGTCGGGTGGATCTACCTTGTGCTCAGAGCTCAGTCATTGAGATGAAGGAGGGTTTCACAGGACTCAATTTCACACTGCCAGTAAATAACGTTCACCTTATAGAAGCAGAAAGTTCAAATAACCTTTGAGTCACAGGAAGGGCTCTTTCTAGCATATGAATAAATATAAATGTTGCATTCCAGACCCCTCGAACTTTAGCATCCAACATGATACCCTCGGTTTATCTTCCCTCCTGCCTGAAATCTATGTCAAGGAGCACATCCAAAGTGGTGTGTACTTACTACAAAGACAAAGCATTATTTCAGGTATGACAATATTTGTCCAGCAGACATAAATCATGTGGATTATTTAGCTTCCATTGGCCTACCAACATATACAGCAATGTACAGTATGACATAACAGTGTTTGTGTTGTGTAGGGGGGATCGTCTGATGCAGTTCTTCTGGATGACATAGTTGGACTCTCTGTGGAGAATGAGATCATCAAAAACCTCCCAGAACCTGTCAGAATCAGGTTTCATCACTCTCCTCTCCCAGTAAGTCTTTTTGTGCATGTTCACTATTTTTTAAATACTTTCTTAAGTAATACTTTCTTAAGTTTGTTGTGATGTTAAAAGGCTATTTATAAGCTTAGCAACAACTATAGCTCACATCATTTTCTACTGAGTAGACTAAGTGTCTGTTATTTCCTTAACGCTGAAAACCACATGACAAGGCTGGTGAGGTGAAGCCTGATAAACATCAAATTGCTGATGTTGTTTTTGGTATTTCAATTGCAAGAGCCATTTAGACAGAATAGCATTGATGAATCTCTTTACTGTATGTGCCAAGCCACTCTCTTTGAACTGATAATTGATGCATTTCTCCTATTCTCTTCTATTTCATTTCACAGACTAACCATTCTAGAAGATGTGTTTCATGGGACACAAGACAATGTGCGCTCAAGTCTTCATGTTCATAGACACATCACTCAGTATTAGACATCAAGCAAATGTTTGATGCTAGCTGTAGCACAATTACTGATTGTTCTGTTGGTGTGTCTCTCTGCAGATATTGAAGTGAATTGGACATATGATGGCTGTGTGACTGTTGAAATTCATGACAGAGAGACAGAATGTTGCTGTAATCACCTCACGTACTTTGCCATCCTTGTGGTGAGTAGCAGGTTACCAAGAAAATGACATTAAAAAAGTTTAGTCATTGCTGGTAATATTTCTCACTGAGAGACAATCTTTATGAATAAAAGGTATTTCTTTCATGCTTGGGAATATGCATAGCCAGTGGGACAGAGTTGTTAACAAATCATGCCATAGAAATGAAATGATACCAGAGATGATCTTATTATTGGGAGATACCAAGCAAGTTTCAAGGCTCTACCATTGGAGAAAGCGCAATGGCCAACTTGGATCACGTGTGCCTTGATAACCAATTACATCACAGCCTTGATGTCATAGAGTTTCTGTGTTCTGAGTTGTGACAGTCACTGTTTGTGGATACCAAACTGCAAACTGAATCCTACCTGTCGCAAAATTGTCTGTGACTTCTCTCATTAAACAGCATTGTTTTGGTGTAAAATCTAAAAACAGAACAACCCAGAATGAATGTTTAATGGAAAACATGTTGAAGATTAGCCAATGGGCTGTCAGCTCATTAAATAATAAGCTGTTTTCCCACAAAAGCAATTTATTTAGCATAGTGAAACATCTGCGCCATTGAAATCTTTTAAAAAATGGCCTCTGGTCTTCTTCCCAGAGTTACGCTCTTTTTTGCTAACCTTTGAGTTTTTCCTTAAACCAACCTTGATGATACATACCTGGTCTCTTTTTCTTCATTGCTTCAGCAAGTGGAACAGAAGGCTACAGTTCGCCATCTAAAGGCTCTGACGTTCATTACCGCTGTGGGCTGTGCCGTGTCCTTAGTTAGCTGTTTGGTTCTCTTCTATTGGCTCTGTAAACGCAGGTGACTGTGACTTCAGTGATTTGGATTTCATAACACTCACAAAAAATGCTTGTTCAGTGAAAATTCTATTGTGAATCTCACCCTGTTTTTTTGTCTTGTTTTGTCTGTTTGTCTCTGTATTCCAAAAGAGGGAAGAAAACCCAGATCTCGCTGGTTCACCGTGGTCTAGTAGTGGCAATATTTCTTCTGTGCTTATTCTTCATTCTTACTGGTACACTGGCCAATGTAGGAAATGAAATTGTTTGTAAGATAACAGGATCCCTTCTGCATTATGCGCTGCTCAGCACCCTCTGCTGGATGGCTATGGAGGTGTTTCACACATTCTTGTTGATCCGCAAGGTGTTCAACTCAACTCTCCCGACATGGATATTTTACTTGGTAGGCTTTGGTAAGTGAAAACATGATTTATGTATTTATTTTAATAGTTAAAGTTATAAAAATAACGCTATAAAACAAGCAGAAGAGTATTTAATGAATATAAACATTATAATTAATAACTTCATGTTTTTCTTTCCAATTTTAGGTCTCCCGGTTCTGCTAGTTGTCTTGTTTTGTCTCTGTTTGTCTCTGCATTCCAAAAGAGGGAAGAAAACCCAGATCTCACTGGTGCACCGTGGTCTAGTGGTGGCGATATTTCTTCTGTGCTTGTTCTTCATTCTTACTGGTGCACTGGCCAGTGTAGGAGATGAAATAGTTTGCAAGATAACAGGATCCCTTCTGCATTATGCACTGCTCAGCACCCTCTGCTGGATGGCTATGGAGGTGTTTCACACATTCTTGTTGATCCGCAAGGTGTTCAACTCAACTCTACCGCCATGGATATTTTACTTGGGAGGCTTTGGTAAGTGATAACATGATTATGTATTTATTTAAGTATTATTTAAAACAAGAAGAAGAGTATATAATGAATATAAACATTATAATTAATAACTTCATGTTTTTCTTTCCAATTTTAGGTCTCCCGGTTCTGCTAGTTGGTATACTGCTCTTAATAGGGGATATATATGGCAAAAGGAGTATTGTACCAAGTGATGATGTCAACAATACTTACCACATGTAAGAAGACATGAAGAGTTCAGATGCAAAAGCCTCTAAGTGCCGCTTGAAATCTTCTTCTAAAATGAACATTTTTATCAGGCTCCTATTGTTTAATTTCAGTTATTTCACTTTAATGGTAATGAAAAGAACCTATTCATTGCCATTAAAGTGAAATTACTGAACCTACACATAGAAGCCTGATAAAAATGCTAATTTCATTAGTGGCACTTAGAGGCTTTTGCATCTGAACTCTTCATATATACAGTATTGACTATTAGATATAACCGTTTATGCGGTATACAAAAATTAAAATAAACTCTGCTCTGTTCATTCAGGTGCTGGATGTTGCAGAATGAAAAGAGCCTATTGGCTCATTACATCATTAATGTTGGCTTACTGGCTGTTGTGGTGAGCTCTGGTGCAGTCATGCTTTTCGTTGTGGTGAGTGAGATCCGCAACCGACCTGATTGGAAGAAGATTCATGTGGCTTTTCTTAGTATATGGGGTCTCACCTGTCTGTTTGGCACAACATGGAGCCTGGGTTTCCTGGATTTTGGGCCTCTGTCAGAGGCCATTCTCTTCCTCTTCTGTATTATCAATTCCTTACAAGGTAAGGTTTTTCTGATCACAAAATAAACAAAGTCAAATCATGGCTAGGCTATTGTGTCAATGTAAGCTGAGTTCCTGTAGCAGCATATAAAAATAAAACTGCCCTGAAACTTGTTTCCTTTTCTTATCATTACATGTTTGCTTCAGAAATCTTGAATTTAACTCATTAGCTTCCATTCTGTTATATAAAATTGCCGTGATATTCCATTTCCTTGTATTCCAACAGGATTTTTTCTCATGCTGCGATACTATGCTCTTGAGCAGATGAAAAAGAAAGATAGGTCCATTTCGGATGGGAGCAGTTCTGGATCTTCAAAACAGCATATGTTACAGACTCATGAAAAGAGTTAAAAGTCTGGTGATGCTCAAAGAGTGTCTCTCTGAAATTGCCAAATTTCACTTCTTTCAGAGATGTTACCATGAAAGATTATTCACAAAGGGCATTTGTAAAGATCCTTTCTCATCCTGCAGGTCAGGGTGTGGCATGTTCCTCAGATGACATTGCACTGATATTGGGTACCAGAGTGTTGGGTAACTGAGCATAAATGCTTCACCTGTCATAAGCTGTATTTCTGTATTCATATTCTTAGTACGAGTATGATAGTTTGTTTCAGCCTTGCACTTTAGCTTTTTTACTACTGTGTAAAACTGCTGTATTCTTTGTGAGATGTTGATAGGAGTTCTAGCAAATCACTTTTAATAATGAATAAAAAAAATATTTTCATTTTGTGGTCAAAAAGTTGAGTTGTGTAAGATAAGTTAAGGCAATTTTGTAAGTTGAAACTGCCAAAAAAGTGCATTCCTCATGTATTTTCAGGATCAAGGTAAATGAGCTCAGCAAACGCTGTATTAGTTCTGTCAGATGTAGGTTGCACTTTTGTTCATTCTTCAGAGTTTTGTAATGAAACAGAGTAAAGCACAATCTTTGTAGTTTGTTTTGTTTGAAGTATTTGTGACGTATGTGTATTTCTGTTGGAATATTATAATATAGAATATATAAAATATTATTATTGGTGTTTGGTGATTTTTTTCATAATTTTTTTCACCTTTTTAAACATGTTAAATTGGACATCTTTTATAGAACCAGGCAGAAAGATGGGTAAAACCCCAACATAATAATAATTAAAATAAAAATATAAATAACTTTTATAAAAAATAATAATATATAAAAAAAACTATTTAAAAAGTTCTTTATAGCATCATTAAAGGTCAATATAGCACTTCAGCACAAAAAAGGGTTCTGCTTTTGTTAGAAAACGCCAAATAGCCCTGACCTTTTACTGTTTAGAAACATCTTTTAGAGCATGTTAGTTATTCAAAATGAGAAGAAACTTTATTTGTTTGATCCATTAAAAAGAAAATAACTGAAGAGTTAATAGAGTTAGCTAGTGTAAACAGACACTGAGGAGGACGTATGCAGAGAAGTAAAGTAAAAACACAGGCAACATTTTCCATTTAAAACCCAAGGGATGACAAACAACAGAAAGAATGAATGACCATTAAACAAACTAAATCACTTAGAACTGTAGCCTATCAAACAAGACTATGAGGTAGGTGTGAATCAGAATATTAAAAATGATCATTGGGTTGAGTGAGGCGACCTCTGGTGGCAGGTGTTTGGAGCTGCAGTCTCAGGACCACGGCGGGAATAGGCCTGTGTGAGCATCTATCAATCTTGCTACTGGAATTTTGTCTGTGCTTCTACGCAAAAATCTTCAAATTTTAATCGGATAGGGAATCTATGTGAAAGCAATGTTTTTTTTTATTAATTTCACAGATAGGCTACTCACTGGGATATGATTCTGGGCTTTGCTGTGGTATTTGATGCATGTTCCAGGTCATTGTTGGTTTGGAAGATGAACCATCATCCAAGTCCCATGTGCTCTTGTGGACTTGAGCATATTTCCACCAGGAATTTTCTGTATCCATCCATTTATCTTTATGAGTTTTCCAGTTACCTTAACAGATAAAATATCCTCAAAGCATAATGCCATCACCACCACAATTTATCACAGTCAGAATTCACTTTACTGGCCAAATAAGTTGCATTTACCAAGGAATTTGCATTGGTGGTTTGCTCCAACAACAAGTAGACATGATAAGGTACTTTTTGTATGACATTGCATAGAACATACAATATATACATAACCAATGCACAATATGTTTGTAACAATTATTATACATGAAATACTAGAGTCCGAGTCTTTGTTATTATATTCTTGCTTTATGTTGTTTTTGTTTTTTTTAATACTTTTTTTTTTTTTCCAAAAATGTTTATTACGATCTGCTTGAATGTTCTATTGTCTCTATCGTGCAGGCTGGGAATAATCCCTGTATCGCATTCTGATGTTCTGTGGAAAATATTAACATAACGGCCATTACGTTCCCCTTTGTTCAGCTTGATTTTCATCTGAGCTCCTTGTTTACAACTTGTTCACTGGGTTGCAGCTCCTCTGTGGAAAGTTACATAAAAGGGGTTTTACTGACTCTGGAGTAATCACTTACACGCATACATTTGCTTTGGATCACTGACATACACTCATGAATTCACAAGAAATGTATCAGAGTACCTTCCTGCCTTCGGAGGCAGCATTCCAAGGCATCAAGGCACGTCCGAATCCAAATTCTGCTTCACTTCCTGTCTCCAGAGGTACCTTCTTCTGATCGAATGCATCCTCTTATGAAGACTTCACTGTGAAGTCTTCACATGACCCAACATCTTTGAAGAGATGACACCTACGCGTCCAAGGATTGCAGAACATCAGCTCTGGATGATAATACAAAATGATCATTGCTATAAAAAGCACATTCATTTTGCTTAAATTCATATATGATATTTGTAAATACTGTAACTTGTAGCATCTTCCAACTGTAATTTCTGATTTCTGAGCCCAGAGCATTTGACTGTTACCATGCAAATATTCACACATTTTTACTGTAGCATTTTGAAGTTATGGACCCATAAGTTTGGCAGATAAGACACTACAATAGGAGAAATTGCATTATTGGCCCAATTGGAGGACCCATATCTCAGATGCCTTTGAGGGTGCATTAAAAATTGCACTGGGGCCTTATTCCCAGGGCACTTGACTGTTACCATGCACGTTTTTATACATTTTTACTGTAGCATTTTCATTGTTTGTATGTGTGTGTGTGTGTGTGTGTGTGTGTGTGTCATTATCTCCCCTGCTTAAGTTCAGTTCCATTTGTGTTTCCTTGGTTCGGTCTCTACCCTGTATTTGTGGATTACCTGTGTTGGATTAAAAGACTTTCTAAACTTTCTTCTTTATCTTTGTGCATTTGTGAGCAGCGTAGCATAACATATTGTTCAAGTAATGATAAGTTTGAATCATTTTTGGATAAAAAGTCAATGTATTGATTAGTTTTATCAGATAGACCAGATAGCTCAACAACGTTAATCATTGTCAGTGTCTGTTTACCTCTGTCATCTTTATTTAATATCGTTATGAATTCTAAATACTTTTTTTTTCTTATGTACAATAATGTATAACCTATACAATAAAACAGTTAAAATAATAAGTTAATAGTAAAGTGACAATAGCTTTTTGTCCTGAGATAACAGCATGTGACAAAATAAATGACTCACAAGATTCCACTTTCTATTGTAAATTCAGTCACTTTGGACATCCCCTTTTCTGTAAGATAGAAATATCACTTCCCATTCACTTGTCATGCTGAACAGTGATCAGCAAGTGGTGTAAGACTTAATTATAAACTTTAGCCTTGCAATGAAAACCCCCAAGTGTGTGGCAGGCACTTCCTTTTGCAATTTCGGCAGACATCTGAGAAAAAGAGGAAACTGCTTTTATTGTTGAGAAAGATGGAGTCACGCTGATGAGTTCATATACTCCATAGCTGTTGAAGCAGGATATATTAGCAGTGTTATATCATTATGACTAGAGGCAATTTAGACATGATGTACAGGCTACTAAAAATGGTGATAAATGTATGCTAAGTGGTTAATAATTAATAACTCTAGTATTTCCACTCCCCTGCCTTGTTGTCTTCCTTTTATAGTTATTTTGTATAGGTCGGCTACTATGATGTTATTCATGTGGTCATTACTTTCAGGAGAAATGGGGCAAGGGGGAAAAAAAAAGAAGAAGTGACGAATACTCAAAAAGAAGTGACGATCCTCATTGTGAAGATGTTAGCATTTATTAAAATGACTCCATGAACCACACCAATGACTCTTTACCTTGAGATGACCCTGATTAGGTGACAAGCAATCATTTCCCCCCAGTCTATTGCTTCAATAATCAATTTGTTCCCAAGATATAAATGTTTGCCCTCCATATATTTCAATCCCAAAAAATAAAATAAACATTCACGTTACATTTGAAGAAAAATCAGAAAGGAACATACTTTACAATGGTCCATAAAAAAAGGGGGGGTGAAAAAAAGAAAGAAACATTATTAAAGCATATTATGTCTAGTTTTGATCTTTAGTAGGCTGTTCCATCCATATTTGAATTTATCCAAGGCTACTGTATGATTGAAAATGTGTTTTCTTGCCCCTGAAATACATTTTGAAATATATTTGAAGTATATTTTGGTAGATGAAGTTTGAAACTAAATCTAACATCAAAAATGTATTTCATTCAGCTTCACTGTTTACAACATTTAGCATAGCCTATATTTGAAATTTATGTTTGCCAGGTTTTTTGTTTTGTTTTGCTTTTGTTTGTTTGTTTTTTTCTTTATGTGCATGAAAAAAAGCTGAGCAGTGAGATCAGCAAGCTATCACTGTTTATTGCATATCAGACTTTAATCGGTTTATCAGTCTTAAGCTTAAGATGTTACCCTCTCTCTTGCCCAGGTGAATCAATTATTAGTTCAAATGCAATTGTTTTTCAAGACTACGTGACTTTGTTAAAATAGCCGGGGATTTCTGGGACCTCAGCCAATAGGACGCGACATAAACAAGCGATGTGTAATGAGCGCGCGATATGGGGCTGGGCTCTTGATTCTTTTCATTTTCTATTCGTGACAGCAAATGGATGTAGTCGAACAGTCTCTCGGTATCCCGGCAGGGCTGAAATCGACTGGGTCCAGAGGAATGGCTCAGGCCAGTCATCTGCAGATGATTGATGAGAAAGACTTGCGCGATGTAGTTTTGGTCCGAACGAGTGTAGGTGCGTGTTTGCGAGGACATTTCGGGAGGACAGGACACAAAGTGGCTGTCAAGTTAATCAAGGATAGGTAAACTGCATTTTCACTCATCATATGTGACTAATCATTTTTGCACGTTTATTTGTTGCGCTTTGCATAGTAAATATTCATATACTTGTCTAATGATTATTTACTATATAATATTGATTAATTAGTAGCAAATTACTAGTAAGTACTTTTAAAACGATAAAACTAGTAATGAATATTAATAGTTCATGTTAATATTAATAAACAATCAAACTAAACTCTATTAAATATTGCAATGTTTTGTGCAGTAAAATCTATGTACAAACATTGCTCAATGTATAGGGTATTTCCAAAGCAAACAATGGAAAACAAAACTTAAGTGCTTTGTGTGTGTGTGTGTGTGTGTGTGTGTGTCTGTGGTATCAGTAAATGGATTGATAGGTTAAAGAAAGAAGGAATGCTGGGCAAGGTGTGTTCTGAGCAAGTTCTAGTCCCATTGGGTGTGTACACAACTCGCTCTCTGGTTGGGCTGGTGTGGGACTGGATGACTGAAGGATCTCTAGATTCACTACTACATGAGGTTTTGAATTTTTATTTTTTATTTTTTTAACTTTATTTAAAAAGATGATTTAATGAGTCAACGACCTGATGAGTCTGTTATCTACACTCTTAAAAATAAAGGTGCTTCACGATGCCATAGAAGAACCTTTTTGTCCAAATGGTTCCATAAAGAACCTTTAACATCTGAAGAACCTTTCTGTTTGACAAAAGGTTCTTTGTGGTGAAAGAAGGTTCTTCAGATTATAAAAAGGTAAGAAAGAGATGGTTCTTTAAAGAACCTTTGACTGAATGGTTCTTTGTGGAACCAAAAATGGTTCTTCTATGGCATCGCTTGAAGAACCTTTTGAAGCACCTTTATTTTTAAGAGTGTACCCAAAAGGAAGTGTGATTGTTTTTAGTAGATGAAGGTGTTGACTTTTCTGACCATGAGAAAATGGAAATCCCCTAAGCACTAAAAATAGTGCCAACCAACTAATAGCATTCCAATACATGCATTAGCATTTTAGTAGCTATTGCATCATCAGTAATATAACTCTTGCTTTCAGGAAATGTCTGTCTGTGCATGCAAGCTAAAACAGCTGAAAGTGACATTTATTTTTTGCTTTCATTAGACAGACATGTTCCAAGAGCTTTCAATGGCTCTTTGTCTTCGGATCCTTTTGGATGTTTCTAAAGGTTTAGCTCATCTCCATGCCATTCCGCTGCCTCATGGAGCCCTGAAAGCCACTAATGTTCTTCTCGACCAACAGTACCGTGCCAAGGTATTGCCAGGCGTAGCCCCCAAAATTCCCTTGAACTAGAAACATGCTTTTTTGTGCAGTTGCTTAACTATTTTTCTTACTTTTATGTGTGTTGCATTGTAGTTGTGTGACTGGGGTCAAGAGATAGACATGCACTTGACCACCTCTGATGGCCGTGGGCCATGTTACAGAGATCTGGCCTATGTGTCGCCTGAAGTCATACAAGGCGCTGTTCCTTCTGTGGAAGCTGACATATATAGGTGAGGTGCATTATCTCAACATTTTAGAGTGTTTCAATTGTATATTAGAGTGAAATTGTGGAGTTAATTTGAGCTTTTTAATGATTTTCAGTTGTGGGGTTCTTTTGTGGGAAACGTTGAATAGAAAGCGTCCGTGTGAAGGTATGTTGCCATCTATTCAATGAATCAGTGTAATCTAATTGTCTTATTCAGTGAGAAAGATTTTTCATTCCTACATTTGCCTGAAGACATTGGTTTTCTTACAGGTATTGATCAGCTTCAGACCAAATTGGGGCTTGGTTTGGAGGTTGACCTTCTGCCACCAATGACGCCTCAAAGCCATGCCCTCACCCAGCTCACCATTAGATGCTTGAACAGTGAACCTCAAAAACGACCATCAGCCAAGGGTTAGTTATGGAATTGTTATGGATCTTAGAGATCATGTTATATAATCACTAATTATTTTCTGCTCATACAGAGTGTGTAGAGGTTCTAAGGACAACTTTGGCAGTGTTTGAGCCACAGATTTTCACTGAAGCTGTTCATCTGAAAACATGCAAGGTACTTGTCTAATGATTAATGAGCCGAATAATAGGATATTTTATAAATTGGGGTCCAAATTTCATACTACTGTACAAACATAAGATTTTTTTCATTAAAATCTGGAAATGAAGGAAACATTAAAAGTTAAGAATAAAAAGAAATATTTAAGATTTTCTGGTCACTAATCCAATACGCAGAGTATTTAATCATTATATAAACTGTTCAAAAGGTCAGATGTTCTTGCTTCCATTGAAGAACAAGATGCTTTTTGGATCATTCTTAAAATCATTCTTAGATCATCAGGTTTTACACAAACTTGTGAAGTTCATGCAACTCGAGTGCTGATTTTTGCAAAATGAAGACAATCCACAAACCAATACTGTTCATTTTTCACATCAACTTTTGACTTACGTTATGCTGATAATAAAATGTGTAATGCAAAAAGTATGAAATTATAAAAAATCAGTAGAAGCATTTTCACTAGTGAACATGGACTCCATATTATGTGGATTTTTTTTTTATTGAAATTAATTTGAATACAGATGTGAAGAATTTGATGGTTGACCTGATGTTTGTCTGTTTCACCAGGAGAGGAGGCTGCCGAGCTGTAAAATGCGCTCATCTTGGGAGTTGCCTATTGAGCTACATAACCTAGAGGTAAGACAGCTGGTACATTTATTTTGAGCAGGTTTTACTTTTGTGTTGAAATGTTGTCTCATTTTTATATCGTAATGTTAGTATTATTAAGCAGGAACTTAGTCCGATGCTGTATTTTGTATTGTGTGTGTTCATAATAAATAACGTTCAAAAATAAATCTTCTTAAAGCTTTTGGATTCTGACAGCCGACTGTCTTTTACCACCAACAGGTCAATAGTTGCAAAAGTACTACAAAAAATCTGACCTCCAAGGTGATTCCCCAGAATGAAACTCTGCCACAGTCTTCACTGAATGCAAAAGAAAAGGCCCCTCTGCCAATGGCAACAAGGGGTTGTCGTCAGATTGGATGTTGTAGGGGTTAGTGATCTCTCATTTAAAAGTATGTTGTTTACATTTTATCACTTCATTACTATAAATTGTCTTATAATTATGTTTTTCCCTGCTCATGTCTTTTATAGATACTGGCAAAAGTTCAGTCCAATCCAATAACTCCTGCAACGATCATGGTTTCACTCAGATTAATGGAAGTCCCAGAGTTCCCCAGAGACAGAGCTCTACATCTTTAAGGTTCCCATGTGTTTCCCCCACAACGATATTTCAGAATAACCCACAACACAACGCTGGCAACCAGGGTGAGAAATTAGTTCTGTCTCCAAAATGTCCTAACAGTATAAGTTTTTGAATCCCTCCAAAACTCTCTATTCCTGTCCTGCACATTTCCAACATATGAGTTCGGACCAAGAACATAAACATGCCATTGTTGCACACTTTAATCCATCTGGAAGAGCTTTGCTCTTTGTCAGTCTTAATTGACTGATGTATTTTAGGTAAACAAATCTGGAGGAGCTTTGTGTACATATCCTCCTGAATTTTGTCGTTTTTTATTTCATTACATTGGTTGGAGCATAAGAAACAAATGGAGAAAAACATTTTTGAAAAAATATATTTTATTCACATTTTATTATATGTCCTTTGTAGAGGACTAAGTTATTAAAAAAAAGTAAATAGACATGAAAAGACATGTATAGGCAAAAACAATGTTTTATTTCTTTCATTCACCAATCAGTTTTTAGGTTTCAGGCTGTTTTTAACCAAACTTTGTCCAAAGATGATTCTCAACTATGTTATGCAAGATATAACAGAATGATCTGATATACTATTTTACTTTATACAATATGTGCATACATGTCTATAAATTTGCATTCCCATTCTATACAATGTATCTATACATTGCAGCCAGAGCATGCTATTGTTGCACATAAAATATTAGAACAATGCAAAGAATACAAAACCATTAGAAACTCAGACGAGAATTCATCATCACACACCAAGAGATGCGTTAAAAACGGTGCCAGTTTTAGCGTTTTGTGATAAAGAATTGAGAATCATAAATCAAAATAATCATGGATAAAAATAAAATTAAAACAAGCATTTAATGACTACAAACGAAGGGAAAATAGAGGAGTAAATGTACAGATACATCACTTAAAATGTACACAAGTAAAAGTAAATGTACACAATTTTTGAACTACTCAAAAAAGTACAATTTCTGAAAAAAAACTACTTAATTACAGTAACGTGAGTAATAACATTTTTCTGAGATGTTTATGACAAACAATTTGAAAATTAGTCAGATTTAAATGATAATTACACAATATTATCATATTTAATCATGCTAAGTTTGATCGTTCTGTCAATATCAGTCCATTTTAAAGACCAAGGAGTGTTTATGATCAAACCTCCAAACATTTGATATCGCTAAAAAGCCCTGAATGTGCTCTGTACAGGACATCCAGACTTAACACTGTGGCATGTACGGTCTCAGAGAAATTCACTAAAATATAATGTCCTCTACAGAGGACAAAAGGGTCCCAAGAGGATATTGAGTACGTACTGTTGGCATAACTACCTGGACACAGCAAATGTATCAGTTCTTTGTGTTGGGACTTTACATGTGCGCAGTAAGCAGTTCTGTTGGACTGTGCTCACTCGCTTCCTGAATGACTGCCCCACTCATGCCTTATCTGTGTCCAGTGTGTTTCCTCCCCAGAGGGATTTTGTTTTTCTCAGAATTAGTCTTGTTTTGTTCATTGAAATGCAAGTAGTACAGAAGGTTTTGTCGCAGTGAAGTAACTGGCTAAGAGGGAAGGCAATTTTTTTTTTAAATGCATTATGGTTCAAACGTTCGGGATTAGTATTATTTTTAATGTTTTTGACTAAAATGCCCTTCTTCTATGCTCACCAAGGCTGCATTTATTTGATCAAAATACAGTAATACTGTGAAATATTATTACAATTCAAAATAACTGGTTTCTATTTCAATATATTTAAAAATGTAATTTATTTCTGTGAGCGGAGCGGAGTGGAGCTAGATTGATCAGATTTGCTTTGCTCACACATATAATAATAGAACAATATAAAAATGATGTATAAATATTGTCTTTGTGTTAGTTCCTAACTCTATGCTTACACTGTTATCATATACTCTGATCCTTCCTCTTTCTCTAGTTAAATGTCAGCTGTCTGCAGGAAGGAGCTGTTGCCGACTTCTGCAAGAAAGACGGGAGGTCATTGTTCGCTGCATGACTGAGGGGCGACTCAACAACCTACTTGATGTGTTGCGGGCTAGACAGGCTGTGACCCGTGAGATGTACGAGATCATCACTGCAGCCCTGACCTTGACCACACGCACGCGCTGTTTGCTTGATGTCTGTGCCTGCCTTGGTGAAAATGTTGCTATCTTGGTGGCCACAACTTTAGGTTTAGTATCCACCGAAAATACTCAGACCACACATAGGTGGCAGGCTGGATAAGTTAAGCCAACGTGCCGCTACTCTTATGCAATGGAAAAATGCAGTAACTGCACATGAAACAACTTATATCAGATTGATATAAGATTTGTATGGCACTGTAATGTGTTGGGATTGTTAGTGTGTTCTTGTTTGGACTACTCTGTTACAGATGAAGAGAGGTTAGACTCTCTGGAAGGGTATGCTGCAATGCAGCTTTAGTCTTGGATCTAAAGATCTCATCAGATTAACACCCATTATAAAGGGTGCTGATGATGTCATTGTTTCCCAGTTGACAAACTGAAGGGATTAGTTAAATGCCTTTGATGATGATGATGGATGTTCTGATGAATGGGCAAATATAGGTTTGATTACATTCCTTTGTGGAGAGAAAAAAAATCAACAGCACAAAAACAGATTATTTTGAAAAGAACCTTCATGAAAGGTAAGGCTGTTTCCCTTAATCATGCTTACTTAACAGTGTTTGCTGTGAACTTTCACTCTCAGTTAATACTGAGACTGTTGACTGAGAAGTTCACAGCCAAATATATCACATTCATCTGATAGACTCATCAAATATTTTTACATTTTTCTTACTATAACCACATTTATCTTGCATGTAATACACATTTCCAAGGATGTAAGTTTTTTGTTTTTTTTCGACTTACAATTGTGCATGTTGCACAACAGACTCAGTAGTTTCTGATTGTAGTGTATCTTGCAACAAGACATTCTTTTTTTCTTCCCTATGTACAGTTTGTAGCATGGCATGTATAAAGCAAAATAAATACATAAATATTAAAAATGAATGTATGGACAAAATAAACATTGTATAAGAAATGTCATTAAATGTTCACACTGGTAATACGTTTTATAATATATATATACTGTTGTGTCTTTACCACATAACAGTATGTGTATTTAACAGTATGTGTACCTTCAGCATTTGACCTGAGCTCTTACGTAAGATCCACTTCTTGAAGAACAGCTATTACTTGGTATTACTAAGGTGAATACCATGCCACATACCTCCTCATAGACTGTCTGATTGCATGGATGATCTTTACACTGGTTAGTTTTAAAGGGCATGAATGGTCCTTGCCATAGGGGCCTTTACTCACATTGCAATGAAATGTCTTTGACTTGAAAATTCAAGTTGCTTCAGCAGCGTCTTAGGAATGTGACATATTATTCTTACTATATTGTAGAGAACCTTTTTTCATTTGTTTATTTATTAAGAATAATAATTATAAATATCATTATATTTAAAGCACAAGAGCATCAATCAAAAGCTTGACAGGTTCCCACAAAAAAGTCGCTCAGCTCATTCAAAGTCAAAACTAAAATGATGTCATTGAGTTTCCAAGGCAACAATAGTGGACTGCCCTTTACCACTGTATACTGATGTATCATGAGTGCAGATGTTTTTGTGAATGTTGCAGTTCTGGGAAACATCTTCTAGGATGGGAAACAAGCCTAATTAGTATAAATATGACAGTTATTATAAATAAAGCTCCAAACTCATAAAAAGACAAAATATATATATATTTTTTTATTATTATTTATTATTATTATTTTAATTAATACTTCTTTCAAATACTGAAATACAATTAACTAACTAACTAAATAAAATAAAATGGCTAAAAAATAAACTATACAATATACAATATAATAAAATATACACAATAAAATATATAAAACATTTCTGGGTTGAATTTCTAGAAATAAAATAAAATAAAAATGCTATCTTCTGAAACAATAAAATCATTTTAGATTTAATAGATATTTAATGCTCATTTATTTGCAAAATGATTTTTTTCTTCTCATAATTAGTATAAATATGACAGTTATTATAAATAAAGCTCCAAACTCATAAAAAGACAAAATATATATATTTTTTTTATTACACCATTACACAATGCAGGGCCATTTAAAATGAACTAGTGAAGGTAAAAATTTTATTAAAAGAATTGGTAACCAGTTGCAGGACCTATTTCTTACCTTGTACCATTCACAATCCGTTCACAATTTGGAGTCAGTGAAATTGTATTTTAAAAGAGAATAATACTTTTATTCAGCAAGGATGCATTAAATTGGGCAAAAGTGACAGTGAAGTCTTATAATGTTTAAAGATTTTTATTTCAAATAAATGCTGTTCTTTTGAATGTTCAATTCATCATAGAATCCTGAAAGAAAATTTTAGAAAATGTAAGAAAATATTAAGACTAGAATAATGGCTGCTGAATTTTCACACACACACACACATATATATTATATATATATATATATATACACACACACACACAGTAGGCCTTTTATTCTTTTCATCCCTTCCTCTGTAGCAAATCCTTATTCCTCTATTTAAAGCTAATCGCTTGACTTTGAACATATCAGATGTGAACCAGCGTTAATCAGAAACTACTTACATTACTTTTACTATTTTACTAATTACTTTTAAATCGGTCGCTTTCGGCTATAGGGCAACACCTGAATGGGTTTTCTGACAAAGAGGGTTGGTCAGTTGGTTTGATTTGCAAATAACCCACGTGACATCAATTTTACCGGTATCACGTGACCTTCTGGCAGCTTGCCCTCCGTGCTTCAGGGTTTTTTAAAGATGCTGCCCTGTCTGCTAATGTCACCAGTTAGACAGAGACGATAAACAAAGGGCACAACAAGGTAAGGACATGTTTCTTTTTTTAACGTTACGTTTAAAGAAGAATAATAAGAAGGACTGGGCTGGTTGTGGTAAATCGGCTAGAGCAGCTATCCTGTTATAATTCCATTTTAATGATTTTTTCTCATATATGCATGAACTGAATGTGTTCAATATGTTCATTACAAAGCGGAGCGGGGAAATATCTCCGTAAAAAAGACTCGGTGATCGTGTCTCAGATTCTGCTGCGCTCTACGTTAGAAAAACAGGATGTCGCTTCTCATCATCCAATCGATTACTAAATGCTTTAGGTTTATTCCAGTTCCAGTCATTCACTATGCCAGATATACTTTATGAACAATGGATTTATAAGAGCTATATTCTTTAGCCCATCGCTCCATGATCTTACCCACAGTAACGTTACAAGCTACACTTTTGTTGAACAGCTGATGGGCTTGCGGGGACAACCTCAGCGTTAAAGTCTCCTAATGTAGTTTCAGACACTTGTGCAGTTTTATTTGTTTATTTATTTTTGTGTCAGCCGATTACATGTAATATATATATCTTATTCTGTATAGAGCCCGACCTTTCTTTACTTTAACGAGACTGAAGTGCGTCTTGTCGTAACAAAGAGGGTTGCCAAATATGAACTTGTTTTGATCGCGGGGTGCCAAGTTGATTAGGTTGTTTTTGAGTGATTTTTAAAATCAGCTTTTGTTTCTTATTTTGTTTATAAGTCGCGTTTAGTTTTAATAAACAAAATAAGATCTAGGTATTAAAAAGAATACCTACATAAACAACGATTATCTAGCCTATTGTTAGGCTATGTGTTGACAAAATGAGAAAAATTTGAGAACAGTGCAAGATGATAAATGTAATTGTGTACTATTTTAAAAATGCTTAGTAAGGAATAACAAACAAACAATATTAAAAGGATGTATGTGAAACCACTCACTGTCATGGACCTTATTCAGATTATTTAATTAGACACGAATGACAATGAGGCTGTAAGGGCAGACAAACAGAACGGGTGTTGATCACTCAGCTGATGCAACATGGAAAATGCATCTTTCCAAAACATTTTTTTTCTCTTTCCGAAAGATCCCTTGAACAACACGCATTCATTCAAACACACACTACATTGTTTGTACTTCCATTTAAATATTTATCTGTATGGATTAAACATCTTATCTTGCACTTTTGTCAGTCTGTATCAAATAGATAAGAGCACACTAAGAAAAAAACACCAAGAGCATCAATCAAAAGCTTGACAGGTTCCCACAAAAAAGTCGCTCAGCTCATTCAAAGTCAAAACTAAAATGATGTCATTGAGTTTCCAAGGCAACAATAGTGGACTGCCCTTTACCACTGTATACTGATGTATCATGAGTGCAGATGTTTTTGTGAATGTTGCAGTTCTGGGAAACATCTTCTAGGATGGGAAACAAGCCTCAGGGAAGGAAAGCTCTCTGGGGAGAATTTGGGAACAATTTAATCAGTGCTTGTTTAACAATTGCACACTATATGTATTAATTTAAAATGATCTACCCTCTGTTTGAAAGACAAGCAAAGAGGACTGTTGGTTTTCAGACACGCTTAGTGTAATGAGTGTTTTACAAGGATGAATGTTAAAGTGAGTGGTTCAAGTCAAATAATCAGAGGAATGTGCTATCCGCTGTCCACAATAAGAGAGGTGGCTGCAGTGGACACGTCATGCTTAATCATTTATAGAGGGTCAACAAACAGCAAGTCCGAAGTAAATGTGTGATTTCCCTCATTTAGAAACCCATAATAGACCCTCACTGAGCTCAGGATTAAATGTATAGTTTAAATTTTTAGCTTCTGAGTGGGAGATGGGTTATGAACATGTTTGACCAAAGAAATACTTTCTTGTTTACGTAATCCCAATGATGCAATCTTCACACTAGCTTTTCGTCAGTTAACTACGGCACGTTTTGCATGTATGTAATCTACTTATCACACTGGCCTGTACTGACTTCTCACCATCACTAGACATTGGAGGCCAGATGTGACTTTTTAATTATGTGTGGGTAATTGCATGATCTCCAGTGTTATCTTGCAGTAGCAAATATGCACAAAATGTTTTGTCCCAAAATGAATATCCTGTCAATATTTAGTCGCCCTCGTGTCGTTCCTAACCTGCATGGCTTTCTTTCTGCAGTGGAACACAAAAGAGGACATTTTGAAGAATGTTTCTTAGAAGAACTGTTTTTGTCCATACATTGAGAGTCAGTGGGGTCCAAAACAACTCTGAACCCCATTTGTAGTGTTATTATTGTAATATTTTATTTATATACTGTTATAGTATTTAATATTTTGAATTAGTGTTTATATATTTTTATAAATTAGTGTTTATATATGTTGTCATTTATTTTGAATTAATATTTTATACTATTTTAATTTTAGTCTAACTTTGTTATTTTATCATTTTTATTATAATTATTTTTTAAATACTTCTATTTAGCTTTAGTTCATTAATTTCATCATTTTAATACTTCAACTTTTTTAGTTCTGTTAGCGCTCTTCCCCACCTGCGAGCCTCCATATTCTGCTTCTCGCCTTATTGCTGCTGCTTGTATTTGTGAGTAACGTGTACATGCTGTTGCTCTACACCCTTGTTTTTCCCATTCTTTAAATTTCTTGTCTATCTCACTTGATTTTTCTTTCTACACATTAAGGTCTAACTTTAAAAATGTCATGGGGTAGTTAATGACTAACTTGTTTTTGAGTACAGGGAGCCTGTTCCTCTGGTTCTGTGGTGCCTCTCCTCATATTCCTGTTTCACTTGGATACCTTCAGCAGCGTCATTAGACATGCCACTCTAAAAGAGGAAAACATTACAGTTGCCATGACTGCAATCAAACTTTTACTGCTCCCCACTAATCCATTCAAGTATTGATAGTTTTTTTTTAATTACTGTCTTTCGGTACAAATTACTGTTGTTGTCAAAAACACAGTCAGCATTCCATTGTAGTCATTCGCTTTAAGGCTGGAATGCATTGCATCACTTTTAAAATCGGAGCATGTTTTAAAACACTAGGCATCATACACTTGCAGACTTTGTAAATGGCTACAGAGAAAAACTGAGCATCATACGCTGAAAGTCTGAGGATCACACACTACTAGACTTTGTAATTCGGAAAACAAAAAATTAATAGAGAAACGTGCACCTCTTTTCTAGGAGACGCACATCAAAGTAAATCAATGTGATCTTAATATGGCTCAAAATATCAAACATGTTTGATCTCCGACTGGATGGAATCATAGTCTAAAGCTAAAAAACAGGAGTCTGTGCTCACCATACTTGAAATCTGTCAACTCCGACTGCTTAAAATCTGCAGACTGACTTTCAGCAACTAGTGTTGACTCGTCCAGACTGCAAATCGGGGCACAAATCTGTGCAAAACTGTGTAGAGTATTCCTGCCTTAACTTGTCGGAGTACTTGCCAACATATATATTTTTTTCTTATGCTAACATGCTTACTATTCATGATATTGCAGGCCTGCTCACCTTTATTAATTCCGCTTATGTCAAGTGGGGTACCAGGGTGCAGGATGTCTTCACTTATGCCAAAGTGCTGACCCTCATCGTCATTATCATCACAGGGCTAGTGAAACTGTGCCAAGGTAAAAAATGCACTTGGGATTTTTAAGATGTTTTTGCAAATGTTTTGCTTGTTTGTGTCCAGGCCAAATGTTGCTCTCTCATGAGTTCTGAATCATTTTACAGGGATAGACACTCAAAAATGAAAATTCCCTCATTATTTATTCACCCTCATGTCACTACAATCCTGTCCTGTATGACTGATTTTATTTTTTTTATATTCTGCAGAAGAAAAAAAATCATACAGGCTTGAAATTACGTAAAGAATTTTGACAGAATTATAACATTTGGGGTGAACTATCCCTTTAAGGCTTGAATTATGGTTTCTCTCATTAGCTATTTTAAAAATTTTATTTCCTTAGTTTATTTAACAGGGACAGTGCATACTAATAAGCATAACTGTAAATGTGCAAGAATTAGCCTAAAGGCCATTTTTCTTTTGTAGTCGCTGAGCAGAATGTACAAACATCAATTATGCAAGAGTATGTTAGATATGTAAATCCATCTAACAAGAAGAAAACCACAATACAACATGCATTCCCACACATACTGATCTTGAAAAGTTGTTAACCGTTACAGTACTTTTGTAATGTTTCTCACACAGGTTTCTCAATGAACTTTGAGGATTCTTTCCAAGGCTCGTCTCGCGACCCAGGAGATATTGCTTTGGCCTTGTACTCGGCTCTTTTCTCGTACTCAGGCTGGGACACTCTTAACTTTGTCACAGAAGAGATTAAGGACCCTGAAAGGTACTTCTTTGAGACCAACTTGATCCTCAGTTCCTGTTCCTGTTGTGAAGATACAGTATGTAAAAATAGGTACTCGTATGATAGCTAACACATCTGTCCATGCATGTCCCAGGAACCTTCCTCTCTCCATTGCAATCTCCATGCCGATTGTTACGATCATCTACATCCTCACAAACGTGGCCTATTATGCTGTGCTGGACATGAGTGCCATCCTCGCCAGTGATGCTGTCGCTGTGGTGAGTTCATAGTCTTCTGTGCTGTCATAATGTTTGTAGAGTCTGTAGTGTAACGGCTAATGTTTCCTAATCGTCCCACAGACGTTTGCAGACCACACTCTGGGAGTGATGAGTTGGAGCATCCCTATTGCGGTTGCTTTATCCTGTTACGGAGGTCTAAATGCTTCCATCATTGCTGCATCCAGGTCAGTCTGAAGCTTGATGTCTACATAGCATCACAGAACACTAGCTTTAGTCTTTTCTCTCATTTTCCTGTCTATAGAGACCAATTTGGAGCTGTGTTGGTATTATGCGTTTTGAAAATGGCCATCTACAGTTGCTCTGGCTTTACGGTTTTATTATTCCACTTGAACCTCTGCTTTGTTCCTCAAGTTTATTCTTAATGACTGGTGTTAACCTCCAGGAGGAGGAACGAAGCTTAGTTCAGCTCCTGTGGTTTTTATAGGGAGCTACTCTATTGCTCACACCATCTGGAGCTGCTTTGTGGTAATGACCGTGTCGGGGTTCACGCTACTATTCCATGTGTCAGATAATGTGGTGTGCTGAGGATTTTTGGGAGTGATGAGAACCTACATCCAGTGCTGATGGGAATTCAGAAGATCTGAGAACTTAAATTCCTGTTTATACTTACTGCACTTGTTTGTTCATGTGTTTTATGTATGATATAAAAGTATATGTAGGCAATTTTCAAATACAATTGATTTTAAGGTCAACAATGTGTAAACATGAGTATGAAACTCATTTTCATACAATCTTGATGTTTTGTATCTTTTGTCTTTTTTTTTCATGCATTTATGCATTTGGTTTGCTTAATTGATTTGAATTCTCAGTACTTTTGATTAAATGCAGTGTTATTTTAATATCATTGATATACTATTGTAGATTTTATTATATTTCAAATTAGTTGTATTGTTTTCATTTAATTTGAAAGTTTTAGTAGTTTTGTGTTTTTTGTCATTTTTTATTAGTTTTTATTAATGTCTGTACTGAAATATGTATTTATTTCAGTTTTACTTATTTTAGTACATCAAGTTAAACTAAATTTAAAATTAAACGTTGCCTTGGCAACTAGCTGAAAAAAAAAAAAAAACGTTACAATTTTGTATTTTTTTTTTTTTTTTTTTCAGTTAGAGTTTATTTCAAGTAACAATTTTTTTTAATGGTTTTAATTAACTATAATAATCCTGATTAGGTGCACTAACAGATGATGCATATACATTTGAAGAAACAGTGAGTCTCTTGCTGCTGCAGGTTGTTCTTCGTGGGAGCTCGAGAAGGTCATCTTCCAGATGCTTTGTCTATGATTCACGTGGAGAGATTCACACCGGTTCCAGCTCTGCTATTCAATGCAAGTGCATTTCAGTTACAATTAACACCAATTGCATCATAACATAATTTTTTTTTTTTTGCCAATATGATTTCCTGACTTTTGCTCCCTTTTAAAAAAATTTTTTTTAATTAATAGACGAATATTATAGTAATACCAATATTATAATAATATTAAATATATATGTATTTATACATTTTTAAAGTTCCTCTTATGTACTACATTTAGCTTTCGAGACATAGATGCAATTGTAGAGTGCCTCAGTCTGGGACATTTAATGTTTTCTGTCTCCATCTAGTGGACCAAGTCACTTAGATTGTGCTTTCTGTCTGCAGTGTGCCATGGCTCTGATCTACCTTACAGTGGAGGATGTTTTCCAGCTGATTAACTATTACAGCTTCAGTTACTGGTTTTTCGTTGGCCTATCTATTGCCGGGCAGATCTACCTTCGCTGGAAAGAGCCGGACAGGCCCCGACCACTGAAGGTGAGGAAGTAGAGACTGTTCAGATGAAATAAAAATGTTTAAATAATAACATGCAAAAGTATGTGTGATCAATTACTGTGTATTTTGAACACATAAACCCATTACAAACGGCTATACTGTTATATTCACTACGGTTCAACAGTTTGAGGTTTGTACATTTAAAAAAAATATACTTTTTATTTAGCATTAAGACTTTTATTCAGTGAAGACATTCAATTAATCAAAAGTGACTAAAGACATTTACATTGTTACAAAATTTATTTCTGTTTCAAATAAATGCTGTTTTTTTTA
This sequence comes from Sinocyclocheilus rhinocerous, assembly GCF_001515625.1. Lineage (NCBI taxonomy): Eukaryota > Metazoa > Chordata > Actinopteri > Cypriniformes > Cyprinidae > Sinocyclocheilus > Sinocyclocheilus rhinocerous. The sequence goes on from NW_015641116.1 coordinate 226,950, forward strand.
AACTTAGTTGATGATAAAAGAATCCATGAAAAAGTGTGTATCATGGGTTCTACAAAAATAATTCCGCTGCACAACTATTTTTAAAAAAATTGATAAGAATTGTTTTTGAACACCAAATCAGCAAATTAGAATTATTTCTGAAGAATCATGTGACACTGAAGACTGCCGTAATGGATGCTGAAAATTCAGCTTTATATTACTGTGTATTTTGAACACCTAAACCCATTACAAACGGCTATACTGTTATATTCACTACGGTTCAACAGTTTGAGGTTTGTACATTTTAAAAAAATATACTTTTTATTTAGCATTAAGACTTTTATTCAGTGAAGACATTCAATTAATCAAAAGTGACTAAAGACATTTACATTGTTACAAAATTTATTTCTGTTTCAAATAAATGCTGTTTTTTTTAAACTTAGTTGATGATAAAAGAATCCATGAAAAAGTGTGTATCATGGGTTCTACAAAAATAATTCCGCTGCACAACTATTTTTAAAAAAATTGATAAGAATTGTTTTTGAACACCAAATCAGCAAATTAGAATTATTTCTGAAGAATCATGTGACACTGAAGACTGCCGTAATGGATGCTGAAAATTCAGCTTTATATTTTAAAAATGTATTCAAACCGAAATCAGTTATTTTAAATTGTAATAATATTTCATCATATTACTGTTTTTACAGTATTTTTTTTTTTGATCAAATAAATGCAGCCTTGGTGAACAATATGAGACTTATTACTGACCCCAAACCTTTGAATGTTAGTGTAAATAACTGGTTAGTTTGGACTGGTTCAGAATCTTGAAATAATATCATTCAGAAGGGGAAATTGAAACGACAGATTTCAGACAAGCTTTCTAGATTTGAGTTTCCACCTTAATATCAGGTGCAATTTTGTGACACTGCATGTGAATTAATGTTGCTTTCCTCTCTTCTTTGTGCATATAGTTGAGTCTACTGTATCCCATCATCTTCTGCATCTGTGTTGTGTTCCTGGTGGCTGTGCCACTTTATTCTGACACGCTCAACTCATTCATTGGAATTGCTATTGCCCTCTCTGGAGTGCCTGTTTACTTCTTGGGTATCTATGTTCCAGAGTCCAAGCGGCCACCCATCATCACTAAACTGTTATGTAAGTACCACAGCCTTTAGCAGTGAAACTTTCATTTGTCCTTTCATTACACTGATTTACAACCAAAACGACAGCAACTGATGCTTTTTAACGCGTGTGTGTATCTCCCTTACACAGGTGCCATCACCCGTTTCACCCAGTTCACCTGCTTTTGTGTGCTCACTGAGTTAGACACTGTTGATTAGAACACTTGCACCCGTTTGACACAAACCCACTGGTTCAGGGAGAGGAAACCAATATCTGGAGAAACGGGAAAAAGATCTTCCACACTTTTAAAGACACAGATGCACTCTTAATGTCACTGCGTTGGATTCTTCTTTTTCTTAATTATAAAAGGGTTCTGTTAAGGTAATGGTGCAATGAGTATTAGAAATATGACCTTAAGAACCATATGGCATGAAAAAAAAAAGCCCATTTTAAAGCTTTTAAAGGCACTGAGTGCTCATGAACCAAACACCATCTGTATTCCTTTCAGAGAAATGAGTACATAAACAGGATGCAGTGGTTGTGTGTATGCCATTATGAAGAACATGGCCAAGAATTAGATTTATGTAACATTTTTGTTACATAACTCCCTTTTTTTTAATCTAACAGGGTTTTATTTTAGAATCTGGTTTTTAAATTGTCTGTCAATTTATTTATGTACTTTAAGTGAAGGAGATTTTATTTTATTTATTATCTTCCTTATTGTGATTTACTTTGGCACAAATGTTTCAGTTCTCTTACAGTTTTTGGAGTGTTCCGTCTTGGCCAGAGGGTTCAAGTTTCAATTTATTTATATAGCACATATAAAACAGCCACACGGCTGACCAAAGTGCTGCACAGAGATTCAAAAATAGTAAAAAAATATATATATATATACAGTGGGGCAAATAAGTATTTGATACACTGCCGATTTTTCAAGTTTTCCCACTTACAAAGAATGGAAAGATCTGTAATTTTGTATGATTTTTAAATAATTAATTTCCATTTTATTGCATGAAATAAGTATTTGATACAACAGAAAAATGGAACTTAATATTTGGTACAGAAACCTTTGTTTACAATTACAGAGGTCAGATGTTTCCTGTAGTTCTTGACCAGGTTTGCACACACTGCAGCAGGGATTTTGGCCCACTCCTCCATACAGGTGTTCTCCAGATCTTTCAGGTTTTGGGGCTGTCGCTGGGCAACACGGAGTTTCAGCTCCCTCCATAGATTTTCTATTGGGTTCAGGTCTGGAGACTGGCTAGGCCACTCCAGGACCTTGAAATGCTTCTTACGGAGCCACTCCTTAGTTGCCCTGGCTGTGTGTTTGGGGTCATTGTCATGCTGGAAGACCCAGCCACGACCCATCTTCAATGCTCTTACTGAGGGAAGGAGGTTGTTGCCCAAAATCTCGCGATACATGGCCCCATCCATCCTCCCCTCAATACGGTGCAGTCGTCCTGTCCCCTTTGCAGAAAAGCACCCCCAAAGCATGATGAATCGGCAGTGTATCAAATACTTATTTGCCCCACTGTATATAAAAATCAGCACAACCAAACAATTAAAACAGGGTCTCGCCCTAATAATAAAAAAAGTAAATATAATAATAACACAAGAGAAACAAAGTATAAACCCTTAGAAGACTAAGCAAAGACCATAATAGAAAATTATTTATAAGCCAAAGAAAACATATGTTTTTAGGAGAGATTTAAAAGTGGACAGAGAAAAGGCAAGTCTAATCTCTAAAGGGAGGTTATTCCACAACTGCGGCCCAACCACCGAGAAAGGTCAGTCCTGTATAATTACCCACATGCCATAGCTGGTTTTTAGAGGGAAGGTGATTGTATGCATTTGAACATTCAAATCTGCTGCTATGCTTCTGTACATGTAGTGAAGCATCACGTTCGCTTGTGGAAAGAGTTACGAAAGAATAAAGATGAACAGGGTTCATACACATTTTTACCAATAAATTTCCATGAATTTTACATGACTTTTGAGACAATATTCATGACCTAATGTTCCATTATTTTACAAGTATACATGTAAAATAAGAATAAAAATCTGTTAAAATGGACCTCTATTATCTGTGTTCTTAACTTCAGTTTCAGAGATTTCAGTTTTAAACTTAAAAAAAATAAAAAAACCGTCCCAATGAAAACATATTACAATACTAAGTGTCATGAAAATTGCTCTTGAATCATTCAGTTTCCAGAAAATCATCTTTAAATGTCTGTTGGCCAAACAAGCAATACATTGTTACTGGTGAAAATCCCAGTAATCTCAGGATGGAAGTCCAGATGTGATTTAAACGGGTCATTCTGATAAACGTTTACCTTGTAGCATGAAACACACTGAACAGCTTTCCAACTATTGTCATTTATGTACAAGTGTTTCTATTAATTTATTTGAAAGAATATCAATAAAACTTTTTATATATATACACCAGACAAGAACTGTTTGAATAAGTAATTTACGAGATTTGCAGTTTAATTCTGAAGTCTTTATTTTTTTATACACATCTACATATTTACAGGTATTTTGTTTCTCACCCCTTAGATACGGGGAATGTACAAACACTACACACATAACTGACAGCACAAAGCACCCCACACTTACACAAACTCAAAATATCACCATTTTCTCTCCATACTATCTTCACATCAAACAAATCGCAAAATAACGCAAATAGTAAATCACTCGTCTCATTAACGCGCAAATCAAAGCATCCCACACAAGTACACGCACATGGGCTACCACACACATTCACTTTTGACAAAAGAACATACAGCTTCACTCAACACACATCAGTAAAAATGGCCTCTCTCATGCTCGTACCTACACACAGAGGCTCTCAGTCATAATCATTATACTCTCGTTCCTCCTCGTCTTCATTCTCATCTCGGTCATTCTCCAACTCCACCATCATGTCCCGCTGGCACTGATCCCAGCTCCTCCTGCTGTAAGAGTGCTCTTCACTCCAGCAACCTGGAGAGAAAAATACATTAGATGTATGACGATATTCAACCTGCGCATAAGGTCTGTGTTGAGGATGTAAACCAGGTCTTCAGAAAACAGAAGACTAGGAAAGCTTCAGGCCCAGGCAGTGTTTCATCTGCCTGTCCAAATCTCTGTGCTGACCATCTGGCCTCCATTTCAGGTCTTCAACAGATCTCTGGAACAGTGTGAAGTTCCTTGCTGCTTTAAACGCTCCACTATCATTCCGGTCCCCAAAAAACCCCAAATCACTGGACTTAATGATTACAGACCTGTGGCTGTCACGTCTGTGGTCATGAAGTCATTAGAGAGACTGGTCTTGGCCTACCTGAAGGACATCACTGGACCCTTGCTGGATCCTTTTCAGTTTGCCTACAGAGCAAACAGGTCTGTGGATGATGCAGTCAACATGAGACTGCATTACATCCTGCAACACTTCGACAGACCTGGGAATTATGCAAGGATCTTATCTGATCATGCCTGATCTTCTCTCAGCCAAACTGACCCAGCTCTCCATACCCACCTCCATCTGTCAGTGGATTACCAGCTTCCTGACAAACAGGCAGCAACTAGTGAGGTTGGGGGAACTCACTTCCAGGACCCTCACTATCAGCACTGGTGCCCCTCAGGGTTACGTTCTGTCCCCACTGCTCTTCTCCCTGTACACAAATGACTGCACCTCTAAAGACCCCTCTGTCAAGCTCCTGAAGTTTGCGGATGACACTACAGTCATCGGCCTCATCCAGGAATTGAGGAGTCTGCTTACAGACAAGAGTTTGAGCAGCTGGCTGTCTGGTGCAGTCTTAACAACCTGGAGCTTAACACGCTCAAAACTGAGGAGATGATCGTGGACTTCAGGAGAAAACCCTCTGCACTCCCCCCACTCACCATCATGAACAGCACTGTGGCTGCAGTGGAGTC
>NW_015641116.1:233496-248786 GCF_001515625.1 Sinocyclocheilus rhinocerous
GGATGTGTACTCTCCCCACTGCTCTTCTCTCTCTACACGAATGACTGCACCTCTAAGACCCCTCTGTCAAGCTCCTGAAGTTTGCGGACGGATGACACGTCATCGGCCTCATCCAGGAATTGAGGAGTCTGCTTACAGACAAGAGTTTGAGCAGCTGGCTGTCTGGTGCAGTCTTAACAACTTGGAACTCAACAAACTCAAAACAGTGGAGATGATAGTGGACTTCAGGAGAAACCCCCCTGCACCCCCCCCCCCCCCACCCACGACAGCACTGTGACTGCAGTGGAGTCATTCAGGTTCCTTACCTTAAATTATATGAATGTTTGCACTATGTCTGTACTTTCTGTACTGGAAGCTCCTGTCACCAAGACAAATTCCTTGTGTGTGTAAACACACTTGGCAATAAAGCTCTTTCTGATTCTGACAAATGTTTTACTTTAAACCACAATATTATGCTCTTTTTAGAATCATGACATAGTATTGGCTGTTATAATATACATCATAAGCCGATTCAACTGCAAACTATACTCTTTAATAAGAAGCTATTTGCTTTGTTCCTTGTTTTATTTATTTATTTATAATTTTTTTTAAAGAAATCGAGCAAAATTAACCTTTAAAAATGGTAACACTTTATTTGAAGGTGTCCTTGTTACACGTACTTACTATTATTATAACAATTAATTATGCATAATTACATGCAAGTAACCCTAAGCCAAACCCTAATCCTAACCCTAACCACATAGTAAGTACATGTAGTTAATTAATATTACTCAGCACTTAAATGTAGAATTACACTGTAACAAGGACACCTTAAAATAAAGTGTAACCTAAAAAAATATTCAAAAATGATGGGCCTGAGAGAAAAAAAAATATATAGCTTAGATGTATGACCTCCATAACGCTCCTCTGCATCACTGCCATCCTCACTGCTCTCATCTGGGTAGTCATTTCTCCAGTTGGTTTCAGCATTCTCATCATCCTCATCTTCATACACCTCTTCCTCCAAGGCCACTTCATCAGGGACCTGTGTATTTGAAAAGAGGAAAATCAAAAACAAAAAACAAAACAAAACAAATGAAATCCAAGTAAAAATGTGTCAGAGATTTTCTACTAGCCAGGGTTATTATCATTAAAATTTATTAAAACTAAAACTGTAAAAAAAAGCATTTAATTGGAATTATGCTCAAATTAAACAATTTAAGTATTAGATGAAAAAAACTAAACAGAAATTAGAAATGCTGCTTGCTAACTAACTGAACTAATTTTAAGTTGAAGCACTAAAATCACTAACTGGATATAAACTAAATGTCAACTAAAACTAAGAAATAAACTAAATTGTAATATAAAAAAAAAATAATAATGACAAAAAATGAGACTAAAATTGAAAATATAAAAAACAAAAGCTAATACAAAAACATAATTAATAAAAACTATAACAGTATATAAATAATACTAAAATAACACTACAACTAACCAGCTCTCCCTCTCGTGTGTAGGGTCTGACAGACAGAATGTCTTGGATCCAGCCTGGTGCGGCCGTCTCCTGGTAGTACAAGTCATACACGTAATCGTCCTCTTTCTCTCGATGTTCAGTACCGAGCCCATCACCCGACACGCTCAGCTTCTCACGAATCATCTTCACAGAGTTACACAGGATTGTCTCCGGGTCAGACACAGTCTGGGGAAAAAGAACAATTATATTTTTGGTCAGTTTAATAAGGGGATTAAAAAGTCATACATAAGTTGATGCTTTTGAAGACCAATGTAAATTGTGCAGACATTCTTACAAAATAAATTGATAAAACTTGTGAATAGAGATGCACTGATTGCAATTTTCTTGGCCGATTTTTTGTTAGTGTGATCTGCCGATACCGATTTTTGCCGATTCCGATTTTCTCTTCTGAGACTGAGCGCGGCTTGTGCGCTCCACTAATATAGATCAGTGATGGTGCGTGCGCTTTTGGTAGAAGCGCGAAACCTAATGACTAAAATAAAGGGCAATACAAGCACTATTTAACCGGAGCGAATGAGACGTGTGTGAGAAAGAAGGGGTCATCGGAGAGAAGAGAGTGAGAATGCGCGGCTGATGTTATTGCCTGTGCCACTGGTAACAAAACGGATCGGCTCGGAATCGGAAAGAAGTGAGACTGACCGACCGATCACCGATCCGGGCCGATCATGAGGAAAATCGTCCGATTCCGATCCCTGGCCGATCGATCGGTGCATCTCTACTTGTGAACATTTTCTTAAATGAGTTGGTAAAGGGCAAAGTAACCAAAATGTACATTCAATATACAAAAATGATTCAAGATGTATACTACATGAAGTTGACTGAGAAAACATTTTTTGGCTTTACCTTGCCAGGCATCTTAACATCCTCCTCTTCATGCAAAATATCAAACACTTGCACTTCTCCCAAAGACAGGCCATCACGGCTCTCTGTTTGGCTGTCATTGTTCTCCTCTCCTCCTCTTGCAGGAGCAGGCTCTGCCGGTAGTCCGGCCCGGTGGCTGGAGAGGATCCGGTACCGTTCCTCTCGCCTGGTGCTCCATTTGACACTGCGCAGATCACCGATGATCCTCTGAGTGCTTCCTTGGGATGGCCGCAAGGCATGATGGGCCAGACGTGGGCGAGCCATAGCCTCACGGACATGTGGCTGTACCGGAGCATCCTGTAAAGAAAACTGACATACATTAGACTATAATAGCCAATGACAATAACACAGACAAGAATTATGGTCATACAGATTTAACCACAGCACTTGCATAAATCTTTCAATACACCTAAGGTCTGCAATGGAGAACATTAAGTATAATAGTTGAATTTTACTAACAATAAACAATTTTTACCAGCACACTTTTATATAAAAGAAAATTAAGTTATACAAACACCCTCATGAGAACATTAAAGAAAAGTTAACATGTAACAAACAAGAGGAAAACACACACACACAAAAAGAAGCACATTGACTTGTGCGCTCGCAAGTCATGACGTCATAACGCATCATCAATGACTACCGAAAACAATGTGCTAAATTTTACAGTAATCTTTATAAAAAAAATATTCTGAAGAGGCAGCCCGTACTTTTCTGGAGTCTTTTAAAAATTGCAAGACTACCTCAAGAAATGACAGAAACCTCTGTGATAGTGAAATTACTTTATCAGAAGTTAGTAACTCAATTAAAGAACTTAAAAACAATAAATCTCCCGGAACGGACGGGCTTACTGCAGAGTTCTATAAACAATTCTCTAAAGAATGGTCTCCTTTTTTACTTAAGGCTTCTGAAGAAAGCATACAGAATGAGGCTCTCCCCCCGACTCTCACTCAAGGCTTAATTACTTTAATTCCGAAACCCAAAAAAGATTTACTTTTAATTAACAATTGGCGTCCCGTTTATCTGCTTAAAAATGATTATAAAATTGTAGCTCCTGTATTTACTAAAAGACTAAAATCTGCACTGGGTTCTGTAATAGATGAGACACAATCTGGCTTTTTGAACAAGACACACATTGTTAATAATATAAAGTTGATTCAGACTTGATACAGGAGGACAGCATTCTTTTCTTAGATTTCTATAAGGCTTTCGATTCTTTAGAGCAGTGTTTCCTAACCTTTTTTCAGTCGCGGCACCCTTTGGAAATTTTAACAAACTTGTGGCACCCTACAAAATTAATTTTGTCACAATATTTGAATTTCTAACTTCGATATGATAATTTGAAAAGTATAGATATTCGGTACAACAGGGAAGAACTGCAGAATATAATGTCATACAGATATTTTTAATATTATAAAAAGAAATGTGTCTATCAATGGTGGCAATCAGTAGGCTAATTTCTAAGAGACCAATTTATATGACAGATTTTAATGTAGGCCTTTATTCATATGTAAACATTGTGAGATAGCTAGTTATAATGGTAATTAAACAAAGTTTTGATTTTACAGCTGGGTAATTTTGTTGCAGTAGCACAAGATAGCTTGATTTAAAACTTTGAAGTGAATAAAAAATGACAAGGAGGCTAAGCAGTTAATAATAAAATAAGAACAAATAAAGAAATTACTAATGATAGCACAAATAAAAAAAAAATCACGATAGGCCTACAAATGAAATAAATTGCTTTTTAGTTTTTCAGGTAGGTCTAACACACAGTAGGGCTATTAAGAGATTTCTTTTTAACAAATTTTACCAATTATCCAAATAATGTTTAATCCTAGAAAGCTATTATCATCAGAGGACACATGAGCATAACATAGCGGTTAGCAGATCAATGAATGAGAGGGCAGCGTTACCAGAGTTGCCCATATACCACACCATGTTACAACACAGTAGGGCTATTGCAGACAGAAACAATACTGTACTACAGAGATGTTTCCTGTCAGCTTGATTTCTGAGTGGACTTTGCTGTTCCGATGAGCATGAACGGTATATGAGTGGAGCACTCACATGGGCCGCGAGCGACTGAGCGCATAACACACACACGCATAGAGCGGGATCATACAGAGCGTCACACCACGTGAAAGTGAATCCTGAGCGGTGAACTCATTTTCGGCAGCCGGAATTTCGGTACATCTCTAATTATTGGCGACATTAGAAATGGATATTATATAATAGCTGCTTTTTTGAACATTTTAGCAATTAAAAAATATTAAAAAAGGATTTTTTACACGGCACCCCTGCTCTCGACAGACGACACCCCGGTTGGGAAACACTACCTTAATGTACAAAATTCAGAATGCAAAATTCTCAAAATCCCTGGTAGCACTTCAGGCAGGCATTCTTCAGATTTTGGTAGCCCCAGAATGAATTTAACTAGCCTGAATTAAAAAAAAAGACTTAAGCTGAACTTCACTGTGGACAAATCAGCAGGATCAAAAACTTCTGTGATTGTATTTTTCCTTCAAATAACAAGTCGAGAGAGCAGGGGTGCAATGGATCCCCGACTCACGGTTTGGATTGTATTACGGAATTTGATTCACCAGATCGGGTAATTTTTTTGGATGAGCAAAAAAAAAAAATATTTTATTTTATTTTATTTTATTTAAAGAACACTAAGTACTTCTTCGATACAACAGCTAAAAACTAGATTTTCGGCAGCCGAAATTTCGGTGCATCTCTAATTATTGGCGACATCAGAAATGGATATTATATAATAGATGCTTTTTTGAACATTTTAGCAATTTAAGAATATTAAAAAAGGATTTTTTACACGGCACCCCTGCTCTCGACAGACGGCACCCCGGTTGGGAAACACTGCTTTAGAGCACCAATTTATTATTAAGTCATTACATATATTTGGTTTTGGGGATATGTTTTGCAGAGTAATTAAAACTCTTTACAATAATGGAAGCTCTTCGATTATATTATAGCATGGCAGACAAGGGTGTCCTATTTCTCCCCATCTATTTCTTCTTTGTGTGCAGCTACTGTCAGTGTTTGTTTTATGAAGCGGTATTCGAGGTATCCGTATAGCAGATCGAGAAATATTTATTAGTCAACTAGCAGATGACACCACCTTATTTTTCAGAGATGTTTCCCAAATCCATATAGCAATTAATTATATAAAACGTTTCTCTGAAGCTTCAGGTCTTAATCTAAACATAAGTAAATGTGAATTAATGTCTATTAAAAATTGCACAGCACCCACTATTTATAATATTTCAGTTAAATCTGAAATTACATATTTAGGCACGGTGATTACTAAAAATCAAGATAAGAGATGTACCTTTATAGCAGATCGAGAAATATTTATTAGTCAACTAGCAGATGACACCACCTTATTTTTCAGAGATGTTTCCCAAATCCATATAGCAATTAATTATATAAAACGTTTCTCTGAAGCTTCAGGTCTTAATCTAAACATAAGTAAATGTGAATTAATGTCTATTAAAAATTGCACAGCACCCACTATTTATAATATTTCAGTTAAATCTGAAATTACATATTTAGGCACGGTGATTACTAAAAATCAAGATAAGAGATGTACCTTAAACTTTGACCCTGTTATAATAAAAGCTCAAAGAAGATTCAACACATGGTTGCAGAGAGACTTGGCCTTGAGAGGCAGAGTACTGCTTGCTAAGGCAGAGGGCATCTCCAGGCTTACGTGTGCTGCACTCTCTTTATATGTGGACAACAAAATCTGTAATCAGTTGATAAAATCCGGTTTAATTTTGTTTGGAAAAACAAAATCCATGTTGTTAAGAAGTCTGTAATAATTAACACATACGAGTATGGTGGGTTGAATTTCCTTGATTTCTCTTCTTTGAACAACACTTTCAAAATTAATTGGATTAGGCAGTTTACGTGTGATCCAAATTCAATCTGGAATTTTATCCCCAATTATTTCTTTTCTAAATGAGGGGGTCTCCCTTTCCTATTGATCTGTAATTATAATATTGCTAGAATCCCTTACAATTTATCTAAATTTCATAAACAGGCATTACTTGCATGGTCAATAATCTTGAAGCACAATTTCTCCCCTCACCGGTACTTCATTAGGAACAATCAAGATATTGTATGTGTATATAAGAGTAAATCTTTGTTTTTTAGTAATTGGCTTGAGAACTTAACTCAGGTCTTATTTTAAGTTATGAAGAATTTTTATGTCAATTTGATTTTCCAGTAACTCCGAAAAAAATTGTTATTGTCATGGATGCTATTCCTAAAGGAGTTATGCTTTTAAAGGAACCTGTTCGATCATCCAGCACTTTACCCATTTCTTTAGACCCATTTGAAATCCTAGATGGAAAACTATACTTTTTGTCACATCCTTCATCACATAACTATAAAATTAGATCGCTTTTTCAAAAGGAGCTTGTGACAATTCCATATGTGGTGTCTTATTGAAAGAATTCGGTTGACCATATTGATTGGAAAGAAGTATGGACTCTGTCTTTGAAATATATATTAACTAACAAGGTTAGAGAAATCTCATTCAAACTCTTACACAGATTTTATCCAGCTAAAGTGTTTTTGAAAAGCTTTAAATCAGACATAGATACAAGCTGTTCTTTCTGCAGTGCCCCTAATGAAACTGATATTCATATCTTCTGGGACTGTCCTCACACAGCTATTTTGTATTGAATTTTCTTATGTTATTATTCACAATGTGCTGCCGGGTTTCTCTTTGTTTTTAAAGGATGTACTGTTTGGCTTCTTTAATACACAAAAAGATAAAATTAATGAATCCTTTATTATTATTAACCTATTATTACTTCTTGCAAAATTTTATATTCACCGAAGTAAATTCAAAAAATCTAAATCCTTTATTTATTATTGTTAAAAAAGAGGTTCAACAGTATATCCTATAGACTATTTCATCTTCCAAGAATCTTAAAGCTTATAAAACAGTAAACTTGTTTCATCTTTTTAATTTATTTTGCTAAAGCTTTTGTGTTGTATTATTTATTTATTTATTGTTATATACATGTATAAACGGTGCTTTGCTTGTAATGTCACTTCTTTGTACACAATTTTGATATTTCTGTACTTATATCTTTGGTACCTTGGCATTAATTAATAATAAAAAAGACCACCGAAAACAATACAATCTCACAGACCACTAGAGCTCGTTTCTCCTGACAATTGACGGCACAGCGGATGCCGTTCAGACATTACCTGTGACACCACGGTGGCCACCAGCTTGAACACAGAGTTCTCTATCTTGGGCTCCTGTGGTTCTGGTTCACTTTCATCGCTGGGTTGAGCCGCAGTGGCCTCCGGACGGATCCGCTTACAGGCCAGCAGCAGCGTGTCCGCCGGATCGGTACCTCTCTTCCTCTTCACCCGCAGAATAGTCGTGCTCGGGTCCATTTCGGGTATGCTGTGTCACCAAAGAGCGATTTAAGATGACAGACAAACAAGTACACGAGCCTGCCAATGACAACAACAACCTGCACTGTAGCTTTTCTTTCTTCCTTTTCACTCGTTTTTCTCCTTTGGCGGTTTTCTCTTCCGTGAACGTCACATTATGGAAGAAAAATAATGTGTTTTTTGAACATTAAAGCATGTCAACATATTCTGTTACACCAAATACACAAAATAACGATCTTTAAAAAAGCATCATATGACCCCTTTAATGGAAGAATCATCAACCATACGGTAAATGAAATTGTGTAGTTTTAAGGTAGACCACACAAATGTTTCCAGTATAAACTGCTATAATACTAATCTACTCTAATTTACTACAAATTAATGTATTACAAGGGAATGTGCTATGCTGAGCCTAATCTTGAGTTTGTAATCTATTACATCCTACTTTTTCTTGGTCCTATTTTATTCTGTGACATTAAAATCGATTCAGTCCGGAGTAGACATGGGCTCTTGGAGATCAATAAAAGAAACACTTCTGTGTGAATGCGCTCACACCCCCATCCCCCGACACACAGAATCATGGAGAGAGACAGAAAAGGCTCTCTTTCAAACACACACACACGCGCGCACTCGCTCTGTTGCACACATCTTCTGTTGAAGCGCTCACAAGCGCGAATCCACTGACGAAGTGCGGATGAAAATGAGTGGGACACTCGTGTTAGAGTAAACGCGTGTTTTTGAGTTCGACCCTATACTCTGAAACGATCACCATGGGAGCTGTTTGGACTGCACTGCTCCTCTGTTTGTTTTTGCTCTTGTTAAATAGTCGCCAAAGCGCCGCACTTCCTCACAGCACTGGTAAGAGTCTTCACTTTGTTACACGCGATGCTCTACACACGCAATTTCAATTTGCACGTTTTTGCGACTTGTTTACCTCCCTTTGTTTTGATACCATTTGTTTTTCTGCTTTTCTGTAAGAACTAAACAGATATTTTAAAATGCGTTCATATTTTTCCTGACATTTTTTACTTTTTCAGTATCAATTTAGCCTATATTACAGTATCCGTGTTTAAAACGTTACGCCTTCTGCAGTAATAACTACAGTCGCAACAATAGTTAAGTTTATTTACAAGAAACCAATATTTTTGCAGTTCATTAGTACACTGCAGTGTAAAGTCAGCAATGTTTACAGTAAAGTCTCGTGTTGTATTTGTGATACACAGGTTCAGATCAGTGTGCAGACGGAAGCGATGCCTGTCACATTGATGCTATTTGTCAAAATACCCCAACTTCATACAAGTGCACTTGTAAAACAGGCTTTAAAGGGGACGGGAAACATTGTGAAGGTAACCGCTACCTTTCAATTCATTTAACCAGACTGTGGTCTCCCCTGTAATCTGGAAAACCTCACTTTTTAATTATTGTATACAAGCACTGTACACACAGTATGCAACTTGAGTATTTCAATTATTCATTTTTTAGTAGTTTTTTGTTGCATGCTTTCTTTCAAATCGGTCTTTAACATTTTAAAGTGTTATGCTGTTGTATTGGAAGGTCAATGCCCCTATAATTTAGAAATTACAAACTTGATTTCTTTTCCATTTCCTAGACATTGACGAATGTGATCTGGAATACAATGGTGGCTGTGTACACGAATGTAACAACATACCTGGCAATTACCGCTGTACTTGCCTTGATGGGTTTCATTTGGCACATGATGGACACAACTGTCTCGGTAAGTACAAATTCACAAAGAAATCACGTATACATGTGTGAGAGGTATAAATGAATGATCGTATGGGATGAGTTATTCCCACTACATACAACAAGTGCTTTAGAACAGAATTCACTCATTTCCACTGAGTATGTTTGTTCTAGAAAATAACCAAATCTTATCAAATGAAGTTGTTGTATATATGGAAATGTGCTGTTTTGTGATGTCATTATCAGTGCTTTAACACACTCTGTCTCTAGATGTGGATGAATGTGTCTTCAACAATGGTGGCTGTCAGCATGTATGTGTCAACACCATGGGAAGCTATGAGTGCCGCTGCAAGGAAGGCTTTTTCCTGAGTGACAATCAACACACGTGCATCCATCGCTCCGTGGGTGAGCTACTGTCTTTAACAAACATTTAATGGCTCAGTCTACCATGTTCACCATCATACTGAACAATGAATATACAGTATAATAGGGTCACCATACATCTTATTTTTCCCAGCCTGGCTTTCTAAATTGCCTGAAATGTCTGGATTTTGGCTTTGTTTTTCTATTGTTTTCATACTTGCAGAAGGTAATGCCTGAAATGTAGTTTGACCAGTAGCTTGCAGGCTTTGACATAATCGACCAATTGTGGTGTGTGAGAAGGTGGGATCTACATAGAACGGTCGAAGCAATACAAATACATGTGTATATATAATGTATGAGGACTGTAGAGAACATGTCTATAAGAAAACAGAGCCAAAACATTTGAGACCATTTAGAAATCCTGACCAGGACATGTCAGGGTTAAAGACACCATATGGTCATGGTTCATAAATGCGCAGGTCCAAATCTCGTAATGGACATTTTTCTGAACTTGGATGTCAAAAGTGCATGAAGAAAGGCTTGTTTTGTGTATGTGCAGAGGTCTCAGTGTGCTAAGTCAGGGATAAGTGCAAAGGAAAGCCAATCTAATTTCTAAATGTTCTCACATAAGATCATGATTGACAGCACAATGGCGAATGACAGCTTTTAAGTTGGGTTCCCTCTCCAGGGCATTATCTATAGGCGTTCAGTTCCAAAGGGCCCATGCTGTGGGAAAGGGAGCCCTATGTTCAGAGGAACAAAACAAGTTAATAACTGCAACACTCAGGGCTTTGTGGCCTGTGTCATAGATGATAATAAAAAACCTTTTTATGTGTCTGTATCTTCTCAGCTGCGAGTATTGTTTTCTCCTTGGTAAATTGAGCTAAGGTTTGCAAGGCTTTCCACCCCATTTGCTTTCTCTGGGTAAACTTGCTAAATCCTATCAGCACATCCACTGAGCTGCAGAATGAATGGGAGGAAACCGGCCCTCTACACTGACCCATAGACCCGCTATTGATGTCAGGTCAGGGTGTGTGGAAGTAAATGGCGTTGAATTTGAAAAGAATTTTCAAGTGTTTGGATATTTTTTTCCCCTGATTAGTGTTTCCTCAGATTTTTTTCCTGAAACTGATTAGTAATGTAAAGATGAACTAATGTAGCCATTAACTTTATTAGGGATGTATAGTCCATACTGAAACACTTACTATGAAAAACACAGAGCTGCACAGGGTTTATGTCTTAATTGGCCTTGAATGTTGATCAAATCAATGTATTTTCCTTTCATTATTATGTTTATTTTCTTAAAATCTGCATAAAAGTAATGTGATTATTTTATTATGTATAGCCTATAGATAAAATAGAACAGATTTGATGTTAAAGGGATTGTTCACCCAAAAATAAAAAAAATAAAAATGCTCACTCATGTCGTTCCAAATATGTATGACTTTATTTCATAAAAGAAGATATTTTGAGAAATGTCTCAGTGTTTTTTTTTTTTTTGGAAGTCAATGGTCGCCAAAACTGTTTGGTTACCAGCTTTCTTCAAAATATCTTCTTTTGTGTTCCAGAAAGAAAGTCAAAAGTTTGGACTGACATGATGGTGAGTAAATCATGGGAGTATTTTTATTTTTGGGAGAACTATCCCTTCATTATGTCATTAAAGGAATATTCAATTAAATACAAACTGAGGGTTGTTTTCTATGGTAATCAACAGTATGCCATAGATGCTGCAGATAGATCTTAATTTATATTTATCCCCAAATATTTCTTTAAAATATCAGTACGTTTATGTAATACCAAAACGAAGTGTTTCAGGCTCTCTGACTGTATCTCTTCTTCACAGAAGGCCTGAGCTGCATGAATAAAGAACATGGCTGTGCTCACTTCTGCAAGGAAACACCCAAAGGTGGTGTGGCCTGTGAGTGCCGGCCGGGTTTCGAGCTGGCCAACAACCAGCGGGGCTGCATCTGTACGTGTGAATGGCATTTCTGACCCACCATTAAGCTGAGAAATACCACAGGGCGTCTCACTGGAGCTGTTGATGTGATACTGTTTGTGTTGTGTTGCATAGTGACCTGTAACCATGGCAACGGGGGCTGCCAGCACATCTGTGAGGACACCGAGCAGAGGCCCATCTGCAGGTGTCATGTCAGGTACACCCTGCACGCAGATGGCAGAACCTGTGTAGGTAAGGCTACTTTACTAGTTCTAAAGCTTTTGTCCCAACCCACTTCTCCAGCTAGTGTTTATGATGATCTCTTGGCAGGTATTTTAAGCTGATCTATATTTTATCTACTTATGTGCGAAGGTAGAGATAGAGATCTCTCATTCAGACACAAACACACGCTCTATCTGATAATGAGGAAGTACAGCTGGAGCCTGCAGGCTGTGTGTGTGGGGTCTGTAGTTATCGTTGTCTCTCTACGTTCTGTCGGCATTGTCTATGATTTTGCTTCTGCTCTTCTTGATTGTCCTGAAGCATAGAACATGACAATCTTTATGTATCTGTGAACACTACAACACAGCGCCACAGTGGTTAGGACAGAGTCAGTCAAGCAGTCAGGGAGGTCTCTTTGCCTGCAATTGGTTTGCTGTTATAGATGTATTTTGTTTATGAAAAGGTGTATTTATCGGTGTGGTTGCTTATCAGGTTCGATTGCACTCTGTGATGCCAGAGGGAGAAACATTACAGCAAAATGTGATAAACAGTCTCCTGCTTTAGATGCAATTGATACTGTTCCTGCATCTTATACACTGTCGTTCACTGTACATATTAATTAAATTTATTTAGCATTCAAATAGCTTTCAAAGCCAACAATATTTGTAGTATGCATAAATTTATTTATATAATAACTGCTATTATATATACACTAATGTTCAAAAGTTTGGGGTCAGAAGTTTAAAAATGTGAATCTCTTATGTTTACTAAGGATGCGTTTATTTGATTGTAAATACAGTAATATTGTGAAATATTATTACAATGCAGAATAACTGTTTTCTATTTTAATATATATTCAATATAATTATAATGTATTATATTATATATTCCTGTGATGGGAAAGCTGAATTTTCAGGAGCCGTTAATCCATTCTTCATTGTAACATGATCTTTCAGAAATCACTTTAATATGCTGATTTGGTGCTCAAGTAACATTTCTTCTTATTATCAATGGTGAAAAACGATTTTTTTCCCCCCCTGGATTCCAGGAACAATGCTTATTTGAAATAAATTTTTTAACAATGTATATGTCTGTCACTTTTGATCAGTTTAATGCAACCCTGCTGAAGAAAAATTACTTTCAAAATATAAAGTAGTTATATTACTACATGTAAATGGAGAGCTCAGTTCATCAGTGCAGTGGGTGATGGAAATGTAGTCCAGGGTATAGTGTAACAGTCTGTGTAGTGTGAGAGTCCATGTAGTGAGCGGGTGACCTCTGGTGGTGAGTGAACGGAAGTTCATAGACCAGATTCGTGACATAGCGCCGCGCCCCCCCCCAAGGAGCGGACGCTCCTATCTCAATATAATCCAGGAGGGCGATGGAGCAGAGGCGGTACAGGGGGAGGGACGGAGGGCCAGGTCCATGTGGAAGTGAAGGGACCGGAGACTAGGGCAGAGTAGGGTACCCAGGCTGAAGCAGGAAACCAGGACAGATCCGGCAGTATGGGTGGAACTGAGGACCACCACGACAGAGCAGACGGAGCAGCAGACCACCACGGCGGAGCAGAAGACCACCAAAGCAAGACAGCAGACCACGGCGGAGCAGACGGAACAGGCGGAGCAGAAGACCACCACGGCGGAGCAGATGGAACAGAAGGCCACCACGGAGGAGCGAAGGACCACCAGGCCGGAGCAGACGTAGCAGGAGACCACCACGGAGGAGCAGACGAAGAAGAAGACCACCACGGAGGAGCAGACGGAGCAGAAGACCACCATGAAGAGCCAGACTGATCAGGAGACCATGGCAGAGACCATGACCTAGGGAGAGCAGAGACAGACAACACAGACAGCCACGGCGGAGCAGACGGAGCAGAAGACCACCACAGCGGAGCAGACGGAACAGGCGGAGCAGAAGACCACCACGGTGGAGCGGACAGAGCAGAAGACCACCACGGCAGAGTCTGGGAACTAGGGAAAACTGAGACACAAGAAACAGACAGAGCACATACGGACTCAAGGACCGAGGCAGGAAACGTTCAACAAGTTCAACAATATTTTCCTTGGTGACAACTGAATGGGCAGACAGTTCCAAATCTGGCTTATTGACTGAAACTGGACAAGAAGACAGTTCACAAACAGGCTCACTGACTGAAACTGGACAAGAAGACAGTTCACAAACTGGCTCACTGACTGAAACTGGCAAGACCGATAGTTCAGGATTAGATACACTTGGGGAAACAGAACAAGCAGATAGTTCCTGGATGGTCTCTATGGCAGTGACAGGGTTGACGGGAAAGACATGGGGTGCATTTATAGTTTCAGGGCTCATGACAGGCAGGGTTAAGGGTTCATAGGCAGGTTTTTTGGCTGTGACAGACAGTTCGCAATCAACCCCCATGGCTGGTTCAGAACAGGACGAGAGTTCAGAGATGGCCTCCTCGGCCGGTTCTCCACAGACGGCCTCCATAGCCGTGATAAGACAGGCAGAGAGTTCATAGATGGATACCACTGACACCTCTGGAGGTTCTGCAGCGGATGCCGCCACCTCTGGAGGTTCTACAGTAGTAACATCAGGAAACAGGTAGAGTTCATTAACATTCTCCTTAGCTGGACAGGTACAGCGTTCATCAACGGTTCCTTGCCAGTCTGGGATACTGAAGAACAGTCCTTGAGGATCTGGGTGCAACAGACAAGAAGTGACAGGACTCTCAGCGAACAGACGTGCTATGACGTGACTCTGGATGATAAGCTGTGATGTGACGTGAATCTGGAAGATCAGCTGTGATGTGACGTGACTCTGGATGATCAGCTGTGATGTGACGTGACTCTGGATGATCAGCTGTGATGTGACGTGACTCTGGATGATCAGCTGTGATGTGACGTGACTCTGGATGATCAGCTGTGATGTGACGAGACTCTGGAAGTTCAGCTGAGATGTGACGAGGCTCTGGAAGTTCAGCTGAGACATGACAAGACTCTAGAAGTTCAGCGGAGGCGTGACCTGATTCATGAAGATCAACGTGACCTGACTAGACTCATGAAGATCTACTGTGACTTGACTTGATTCATGATTGGCAGCTGTGACATAACGAGGCACTGTTGTGTCCGCCTTTTTGCGATCAGGCTCCGCTGTCGCCGCCATTTTGTGAGCGTGCTCTAGTGCAGCCGCCATTACACGAGTGAGTGAACGATAAACCAACAGTCAACAGAGCATAGTCCAGAAACTGACTGAGTGACGAACGCGGACCTTCGC
>NW_015641116.1:250867-260694 GCF_001515625.1 Sinocyclocheilus rhinocerous
GCGTTCCTCCGCGACACCCACAGTGAACGATAAACCAACAGTCAACAGAGCATAGTCCAGAAACTGACTGAGTGACGAACGCGGACCTTCGCATCTAAGCTTAGACCTTAGAGGTTGGTTAATGCCATCACAGAAAAACTCTATCATAAAACTCTAAATTATGTCCGGAAAATTTGAATAGTGAGTGATGGCTAAAAATTCTTGAATATGATTCTCTAACGATCGTGGACCTTGTTTAAGAGCTAATAATATTCTTGGTGTGTCCATGCCTGACCAATGTCCACTTGAACAGCTGCTGGATCCTTGTGTGGCCGAGTATTCTGTAACGGGGCGAACGAGACGTGAGACGTGCGGATCCATATGCACGGCTTTATTTCCAAGACGTGGTCATATAACAGGCATGGGTCAAACAATGGCAAACAGGTACAACACAGGCAAGACAAAGAGTAATCCTAGGACAAGCGTGGGTCTTCGATAGGCGAACAGAATCCAGAGGGCTTGACAAAAGGGGTAATCCGTAATACACAGGCAAAGATCTTCACACAGGAAAACAGGCAAGGCACGACTAGACTAAACTATGAACTAGTCTGGGAACTGGCTCCGTAAAGTAGCTACCGCTAGAAGAGTGATAAATGCTAAACAATACTCAGCGTTGAATGGTGGTGTGAGACTGATTTATATAGTCAAGTCAAGTCAAGTCACCTTTATTTATATAGCGCTTTTAACAATACAGATTGTGTCAAAGCAACTGAACAGCATTAATTAGGAAAATAGTGTGTCAATAATGCAAAATGACAAATATTTTGAAGAATGTTGGTAACCAAACAGTTTATGGTTTACAGTAGCCACAGTATGCAAAAATACAATGGCTACCATCAACTGTTTGGTTACCTACACTCTTCAAAATATATTTTTCTGTGCTCAAACACTCATACAGGTTTGGAACAACTTGATGTAAGGAAATGATGACAATTTAAATTTTTTGGCCAAATGAAGCCTTTAAGTTTTCTGTAACATTATGTTCACATATGCAAACGTTGCATTATCTAATTAAATATGCACTCATTTGCATATATTTCCAGAATAATAAACTGAACATTGCATAAAGCCTGGTCCAATTTTTTTTTTACATATTAGAGTTAAAGGCTTTTACTGAGGGGATCTCTCTTTTAATCGCTCCATAAATCACAAAATACCGCCAGAAAAAAACCACCATATTTAGAGGTTACAGTGGGTACGGAAAGTATTCAGACCCCCTTAAATTTTTCACTTTTTGTTATATTGCAGCCATTTGCTAAAATCATTTAAGTTAATTTTTTTTCCTCATTAATGTACACATAGCACCCCATATTGACAGAAAAACACAGAATTGTTGACATTTTTGCAGATTTATTAAAAAAGAAAAACTGAAATATCACATGGTCTTAAGTATTCAGACCCTTTGCTGTGACACTCATATATTTAACTCAGGTGCTGTCCATTTGTTCTGATCATCCTTGAGATGGTTCTACACCTTCATTTGAGTCCAGCTGTGTTTGATTATACTGATTGGACTTGATTAGGAAAGCCACACACCTGTCTATATAAGACCTTACAGCTCACAGTGCATGTCAGAGCAAATGAGAATCATGAGGTCAAAGGAATTGCCTGAAGAGCTCAGAGACAGAATTGTGGCAAGGCACAGATCTGGCCAAGGTTACAAAAAACTTTCTGCTGCACTTAAGGTTCCTAAGAGCACGGTGGCCTCCATAATCCTTAAATGGAAGACGTTTGGGACGGCCAGAACCCTTCCTAGAGCTGGCCGTCTGGCCAAACTGAGCTATCGGGGGAGAAGAGCCTTGGTGAGAGAGGTAAAGAAGAACCCAAAGATCACTGTGGCTGAGCTCCAGAGATGCAGTCGGGAGATGGGAGAAAGTTGTAGAAAGTCAACCATCACTGCAGCCCTCCACCAGTCGGGGCTTTATGGCAGAGTGGCCCGACGGAAGCCTCTCCTCAGTTCAAGACACATGAAAGCCCGCATGGAGTTTGCTAAAAAACACCTGAAGGACTCCGAGATGGTGAGAAATAAGATTCTCTGGTCTGATGAGACCAAGATAGAACTTTTTGGCCTTAATTCTAAGCGGTATGTGTGGAGAAAACCAGGCACCTGTCCAATACAGTCCCAACAGTGAAGCATGGTGGTGGCAGCATCATGCTGTGGGGGTGTTTTTCAGCTGCAGGGACAGGACGACTGGTTGCAATCGAGGGAAAGATGAATGCGGCCAAGTACAGGGATATCCTGGGCGAAAACCTTCTCCAGAGTGCTCAGGACCTCAGACTGGAACTAAGGTTTACCTTCCAACAAGACAATGACCCTAAGCACACAGCTAAAATAACGAAGGAGTGGCTTCACAACGACTCTGTGACTGTTCTTGAATGGCCCAGCCAGAGCCCTGACTTAAACCCAATTGAGCATCTCTGGAGAGACCTAAAAATGGCTGTCCACCAACGTTTACCATCCAACCTGATAGAACTGGAGAGGATCTGCAAGGAGGAATGGCAGAGGATCGCCAAATCCAGGTGTGAAAAACTTGTTGCGTCTTTCCCAAAAAGACTCATGGCTGTATTAGATCAAGAGGGTGCTTCTACTAAATACTGAGCATTTTTCAGTTTTTCTTTTTTAATAAATCTGCAAAGATGTCAACAATTCTGTGTTTTTCTGTCAATATGGGGTGCTGTGTGTACATTAATGAGGAAAAAAAATTAACTTAAATGATTTTAGCAAATGGCTGCAATATAACAAAGAGTGAAAAATTTAAGGGGGTCTGAATACTTTCCGTACCCACTGTATATTTTAGTTGCTTTTAGGCTAAATCTCACAAAAACATGTCTTAAGTCACATTTCACTCCAAAATCAAAAGCAAAGAATGTACACTACCATTCACAAGTTTGGGGTCATCAAATTAATACTTTCATTCAGCAAGGACGCATTAGTGGTCAAAAGTGGTCAAAAGTGACAGTAAAGACATTTTACAAAAGATTTCTGGGTCCCACTTTATATTAAGTGGCCTTAACTACTATGTACCTACATCAAAAATAAGTACTTATTGTGTTCATATTGTATTGCTAAACACTTTTGCTGCTATTGAGGTGGGATATGGGTAAGGTTAGGGACAGGTTTGGAAAGGGTTAAGGGTGGGTTAAGGTGTAAGGGATGGGTCAACAGTGTAATTATAAATGTAATTAATTACACATGTAATTACATGCAGGTATGTTTTAAAATATAAGTACAATGTAAAACATGTATGTACACAATAAGTGCACTGTACCAAATAATTAATGTAAATGTAAGTACATAGTAGTTAAGGCCACTTAATTTAAAGTGGGACAGATTTCTGTTTCAAATAA
Organism: Sinocyclocheilus rhinocerous; assembly: GCF_001515625.1. NCBI lineage: Eukaryota > Metazoa > Chordata > Actinopteri > Cypriniformes > Cyprinidae > Sinocyclocheilus > Sinocyclocheilus rhinocerous. The sequence goes on from NW_015641116.1 coordinate 254,255, forward strand.
TTGCTGCTCTTTTGAAGTTTCTATTCATCATAGAATCATTCAAATAAATGTATCACAGTTTCCACAAAATCAGCATATTAGAAAAACATTAATTCTGAAAAATCATGTCACACTAAAGACTGGAGTAATGGCTACGCAAAATTCAGCATCACATTCATCCATCACAGGAATAAATGATGTTTAAAAATGTATTAAAATAGAAAATGGTTGTTTTGAATTGTAATAATATTTCACAATTGTACAGTTTTTATTGATAAAATACATGTAACCTTGTTGAGCACAAAAGACTTAAAAAATATTACTGACCCAAACGTTTGAACAGTAGTTTATATTATATTATATTATATTATATATACATTACGGTTGATAATGTTACAGATAATATTCTTGACAGATTTCGTGAGATTCACCCTATAGCTGATAAGTCCATCTATGTTCTACAGTGTGATTTGGTCCTTCTCTGTCTCTCAGACATTGATGAGTGTGAACTCCATAACGGTGGCTGTGACCACTACTGCAGGAACACCATTGGCAGCTTTGAATGTAACTGTCGAAAAGGCTTCAAACTGCTGACGGATGAGCGTTCGTGCCAGGGTAGGATGCTCTTCTTCTGCTATAGGTCCAACACAACGTAGAGAAGCAGCGTGGGGGTTGGTGTTAGTATCTGTGTTTGTAACTTAAGCTTGGAGATAAGACCGGATGGGAGTCTCGTGAAGTGTGCCAGTATCGACTTGCAAGATTCCTTTGAAGATCCTTAACACAGACTTAGAGTGAAAGAATATATTTCGTTTAAGCACACAGACAACTCCCTCTCCTTGATACAAGTCTTACAAGTACCTTTCCCTGTTATTAATAAAAACAGGGATTGATTGATATCTTTCAAACTGAATATGGAGCCTTTGAACAGGAAATGAGAGTGTGTTTGATGTAGAAGCTGTGCAGTGTGCAGTTTTCAATTTAAGTTAATTTTGGTTTGATTATAGATATCGACGAGTGCTTTTTTGAGAGGACGTGCGACCACACTTGTGTAAACTCACCTGGTAGCTTCCAGTGTGTTTGCAACAAGGGCTACACTCTTTATGGGCTTGCCCATTGTGGAGGTAAGGATACAAACAGCTATTTTAAATTAAAAAACAAAAACAAAGGTCTATGATGCTGTTTTATTGACCAATCACACAGAATTATTACAGATGAAGTGCAACTTTAAGACTTGTTTACCTGAAATACTACTTAGCGTTTGCCTATTCCTCCATTCTTAGACATAAACGAATGTAGTTTGAACAATGGAGGATGTGATCACACCTGTGAAAACACCATGGGAAGCTTTGAGTGCCACTGTCATGCTGGTTACAAGCTGCACTGGAACAAGAAAGACTGTATCGGTAAGATGAGCCTGAGTGATTCTGAATGCTGGATTTCTATATCTGATGATGTCGGCTTAGATGGAAATCAGTGGGAGTTAAAAGCAGGAGATACTTTTGAGTTCCTTTATCTGGCTCTCTCTGTCTGTGCTATTGCTGAACAAACAGATACCAGGTGCTGTCTAACTCAAATCTCACATGTTCTCATCTTAAACACACTACATTGTTGAGCTTTCGATCTGTGTTTCTAACTCATTCCATCCACCTTGCTCTCGGCATGTATACCATAGCTTCCCATTTAAGCATTGTGATTTTCACATTCAGAAGCAGAGGACTCTCCACTAGTGCCGCCACCTGCCAGACCCACTCTCAACTGCAGTAAGCAGGGAGGGGGCGAGCTCTGCTACCTGACCTGCCAGTCGCAGGTTCATATCATCAGTGGTGAGTGTTACAACATGTAGAGATCTTTCTTTGTCTACATGCTGGAGTTTGCTTGGAGCTTCTCTGACACCTTCATCTTCATCTGTAGGAGCTGAAGATTCATACACTGTGACCTGTGGCATGCCCCTGCCGTGCCATGCAGGAGGACAGTGGAAAGGGAATGGGTCATATTGCCCAGGTAAATCCATGTGGATGTGTATTGGGTTTGAACTGTTCCAAATTGTCTTCAGCTTCATTCTTTATGTTAAGTATTCACACTTAATAGAGTGATATTATTATGTGAATTTAGAATAATTTATTTGAAATCCCAAACGGTGATGTTGTTATTATGTTGTTGTAATAGTTAATATTTTGAATTCTCTTTCATTTTTATATTTTCAGTTTTCATTTTAATTTTAGTTCAAGTTTTAGTAGTTTTAAGTTTTTTAAATATTTTTATTTTAAATTTAAATTGTATAGTTTTTATAAAGTTTCAGTTTAAATATTTCTATTTAGCTTTATTTATTTATTTATTTTTGGTTTTGGTTATAATATTTTAGTAATATTAGCACTTCAGAATAAACTTATTTTATTTCAGTTAGTTGCCAGGGCAAGTTTAAATTTAAGTTTTCACATCTAATATTAATTAAAAGTTTTTGTTTAATTAACAATAACAACACTGGTCTGAAATAATGAATGTGATGAGTGAAAGTTCCTTCCTGTTGCAGGTTCAGGAATCAAAACCATTGCTACATTTAAATCTGGTCAGGGGAAGTGCAATCTGAAGCGGAGTCAGGAAAATCTTGCACAGAGCTTCAAAACCGCCCTGTCAGGTACTGGCCTCGAAGCAACACAGTTCTCACTGAAAATATACGCCACTAACTAATGAAGCAGCAATTTGTTTGCACAGGCTTTAAGTCCAAGTCTAAATCCACCCCATTAAACACTGTGGCATGACTACATTTGTCAACATTTTTCAAGACTGAAATGGAAATCACTAGCCTTTTCCTCTCTAAGCAAGTATACTCAATGGAAAAAAAGAGCGATGCAGCAAGCCAGACACAGAAATATCTATAATAATGCTATATAATTTCACAAGTTACAAATTTGATACTGACCAGTGTCATTTGGTGTATATGAGGGGGATGTTCAAGTTAGAATCTAGTCTTGCTGGCACTCATTGTCCTGCAGTGTTCAAAAGAGTTAGATGAAATTAGCCATGACATGCCTTTCAACTACCCAAGTCCTACCCAAGCCATCAACAACAGTGACCTCCTGATCAGACTCAGGGTCTGAGAGTCTGAAAGAGTCCCACACTCTTCAGTGAAATAGTTTTTCCTCTCTCTGCTCATGTTTGATTCTTTCTGCACTGTTATCCATACTGAGAAGCAAAAGGGATGCAAGAAAAAAATGGATTTTAATAACAAAAGAAAACAAGAGTTGAGCCTTCATTTTCATTTACGATTCTCTAAATCCATTAAGTCTTTAATATCTATTTACTCAGATAAAAGAGCCACCGAGAATGTCCAGTTCAGCTTTGTTAGCCTGCACTGTGCCTCTTCAAGCAGACAGCAACGTAGTCGCCACGGGCGGAAGGCTGGCGAAGAGGAAGGGTCCTCTATTACTGCCCAGTTTGAGCTGGATGTGAACCTGGAGGAGGTAACAGGTTGGTTTCGTGCACTGCATGTGTATGTTTCAATAGAAACCTTAGGCCTCTCACTGCTTGCTCGCATCTCTCCCTCTTCCTGCTCCTGTCGCTGTTACTAAAACAAGCCAACAGGTGAAAGTATCTCCTGGTTAAAGATGGAAGTGGGTTTTATATTCAGTAGTGGACAGTGTGCATGAAATGGGTGTTTGTGTGCACTCTGTGTGTGTATTATATTGTTCTGTACTAGATATGGTATCCAGTGTTTCTCTCAGCAGAGGGCTGTGACCTGGCATGTGTTCGGCGGCACTCTGAGAAGCGGCTTAGGAAGACTATCCGCACTCTTCGAAAGTCCATTAACCGGGAGCAGTTTCACCTGCACTTTGCTGGATCGGAGTATGAGCTGGCTAAGAAACTTGTCCGACCTGCTGACCCACCAGACCACTGCGGCACCGGACAAGTTCCGCTGGACAAGAAATGTGGTGAGTGCAAATATACACAACTTATAGTTGCTTGAGGAATATTTGTTAAGATTCCCATATGTATTATATAATTTACTTTGCATATTGGTTGTGCTCCAGGTCACTGATTATGTCTAGTTGGAATGAATCGGTTATATCCGACAGCATTTTAGATTATGGAGTGCTTGGACTGGTATTTTGTAGAAGTGGATTTGGCATCAGTGCAGGCCAGATAACTGACATATATTAGGTGTTATACAGTATAATATGTATGGTGTGAGAGAGTTGGCGTGAGTTTTATTTAAGAGGCAAGATTGGGAAACAGAAGGCTGCTGTTGGCTCTTACAGCTGAATGCTGTTCCAACCTCAAGACTGAAGCCGAGTACATGTTTTGTGTGACAGGCGTACTTCAGATCAGCTCGCTACAGCATATGTTCAACTTGACATCCATTTTCGTTAGCCTCTAGAATAAACATCTCAGAGGGACTGTATGTGAGGCTTAGCAAACTCTTTGTCTGGAGGACATATTGTGTTGAACATTATCTCATTGCCTTCATTGTCTTTGACATAAGGCTCTTTCAAAGATGTCTTTTTAAGGTGACGGTACTGCTGAGGATGTTTGTCCTCTTTTATGGTGGAAAAGTCCATTATCTTTTACAGGCTCAGTTTCAGCTGTAATGCAGACAACCAAAGGCGCTCTGCTTTTTCAAGGCTGTCATTTGCTGTAAAGACTTCTCTGTAACAGTCTGACTCCAAGTGAAATGTTATTGCTCTGAGATTGCACTTTCATAGCTATAGAGACTTAATAGACATCTCCATTATGTTTTGTCCATGTATCAAATTTGTGATGTTTCTAACCCTAAATTCATCAAAAGAAACTGAATAAAAAGATGAAATGAGACAATTGGTGACAAACTAAATTACAGCATGTCATTTTCGCTTTAGTTTGACTTTGGAAGAATCTGATGGGATTTCAAGTTCAGTTTCAAGACTTTTGCATTGCAGTTTGAGACGTTTTTGAAATTTCGTCTTTAGATTATTTTTGAAAAGGCATTTTTACTTGAACAGAAGTTTTCATATGATCTTCTTTTCATGCATTTGGGTCTTAAAGGTTTGGGTCAGCAATCACTTTTTTTATATTAATTTAAAATTAGACTGGAATAATGGCTGCTGAAAATTTAGCTTTGCCATCACAGAAATATATTGCATGTTAAAATATGTTAAAATAGAAAGCAGTTGTTTTAAATTGTAATAATGATTCATAATATTACTGTTTTTACTGTACTTTTGATCAAATAAATGCAGTCTTGGTGAGCATAATAGACCTCTTTCAAAAACAAACAAAAAAAAAACTTGCTGATTTTTGAATGGTAGTATCACTGCCCATATACCTTCTGTCTCTACCTGTGTCTATTTTGAAGTAGTTTGGGGAGTTCGCAGTGGTTCTCTCTCTTCTTTGCCTCAGGGGGTGGGGTTTTGAGTGTGTGATCCATTTTAACCGCAGTGGGTTAACTCTCCATTGGAGTATGATAATGGAGGGGAATGAAGTGAGAAGACTGGTGACCACTGACCAGCTCCCTCCTCATTGTTTTACAAATCACAAGTCCAACTTTGCAGATCCAAGCTATACATCTACATCTCATTTAACATGTTTGGAAAGCAATGCCAAGTGAAATGTACACGCTTGCCAGTAAGTAATTAATTGAATCCATGCTGAATATAGGATTGTAAGTTTTGCTCTTTTCACTAAAGCAGGCATACAGTTAAGGTACACAGAAGTGCAGTGTCCAAGTGCCAGCTTAAATCGAGCTCTAAAAAAAGCTAGATTTTTTCCTCCCTCTTCTGGCCTCCCCCTCTGGCTTGCCTCACTAAGTGCAGTTTAGCCTTTTCAGTTTGCCCACTCCATTGTAAATCCCAGTGGGGCTTGTGCAAGCTCCTAGAGTGAGTGGGGAAAATTTGTGCTTCAACACTTCTTTAGAGCTTTACAGACCTACCTTTGCTTTTTAAACCCTGAAGAGCGATCAGAACCTATCATGAAATGTATTCTACCTAATTAAAGGAATAGTCCACCCAATAAATAAAATTCTGCCATCATTTAGTCACCCTGATTGTCATTCCTGAACTGTATGACTTTCTTTTTTCTGTAGAACGATATTTTGAATATCTCTATTTTCCCCCTTTTTTGGATGCCACTGGCTTTCATGGTGTGGTCAAAAATATTGTTCAAAATATCTTTTGTGTTCCACTGAAGAAAGTAAGTCAAAAAATTTTGGAACAACAAGAGGGTAAGTAAATGATGACAGAATTTTCATTTTTGTGTGAAATTCCATGCTAATTCACTTAAAGCACACATACATTTTGAAATTTGACATGAAATGAACATGTAATCCATTAGTCAGATATTACCAAAACACACAATGATGAACTCTATATGAACAGCAAAGCTAAACAGTCACAGGAGGAGGAGTTTGCACAAGATTGCCCTGTCAGCTGCCGCTTTCCTCTCCTGTCCATAAATGTGCTAAGTTTATTGTTTGCTTGTTTGTTTTTGTA
>NW_015641116.1:260975-276225 GCF_001515625.1 Sinocyclocheilus rhinocerous
TTTAGAGGGGGGTTTATTCAAGCAAGCAGTTTAAATGCCAAATTCCTCCTTAGGCAGGGCCACTCTGTGTGACCCCAGCTAGTGAGCAGCTCAAGAGAATTGACTTCAGCGACACCATGGGAATCAATTAGCATCAGCTGTTTGGGCCCCTGCCTGATAGGCGCAAGGAGCGATTGGACTCCGTTGAATGGGGGATTCACAATCCTGACCCCTTTTATTAGGTTCAGCTCCTTACCACTGTGATACCATAGTGTTTGCCTATGTCATCAAATAGGCAAAAGCCGGGGGACTTGAATAGAGGTGAAAGGTCCTTTAAACCTCTTTGGGATCATCAATTCGAGGATTGAATAGAATCGTCGCTTTGCATTTGAAAGGCTTTTTTTTCTCTCTCTCTCTCTTCATCTCTCACTCTTTTCCTCTCCTCTCTCTTACTCCGCCGCTCCTTCAAATAAAAGCCGCCCGGGACAATGTGACGGTGGCTCCTCATGGTCATTCAGTATTAACAAAAGAGAGGAAAAAATGAACTGCTCTTGAGAGAATTACATTTTCTTCTTGGAAAATCGGGCAGTTTGAGCCTTTGTGGAATTAGCGGTCATTACCATAAAATCTCGGGAGTAAGAGGTTTGTCTAAATTCTCCCGAACACTGTCAGTTGGATGTTTGCACAGAGACACTGAGATGAAAGGAACGTTTCTAAATTGCCATACTTACTTGGTTCAAGGACTGAACCGTACTGGTGCATGGCTTATTTTAAGGCACAGTGTGTATAAAACACTTTTGAAAGCAGCGCTATAAACCAGAGCGGTTTATAAAGTGAACATTAAAAATACTTTGTTCCGCTCCCTTTAATCAGACATCATAGGTTTATGCGAGGTAATATTCCCCTTGAGCGTGTTCAGTAAGGTGAGGGATTGTGTATGTGTGTGTGAGGGCTGTTTGATGTGGGGATCAGGCAGCTGTGGAAAGGCTCAGTTCTCTTATTTGTTTGAATTTTTGGCATAGCTGCATCAGGTCGATTTGCAGTGCCCCTTTAGCAGCTTAATGTGAGGCCCCTCTTTTGTGTTCCAAGTTTAGTCTCTGTTTCATCTAATTTCTGACTTTGTTCGGTGCTAGTGAAATGCAGCATTGGCACATACTATGATGGAGAGCAGGGGAGGTGCTTTCTTTGCCCCCCTGGGACGTACCAAGATGAAGAGGGGCAGGTGTCATGCGACGTGTGCCCAGGACCCGAGGGCCGGGGAATCCCGAGAACTGCAGGAGCACGCAACATCTCGGAGTGTGGAGGTGAGACTTCACAGAGACATACTCGCGAACAAACAAGTCTGTAGTCTTTCCGCTATCACACACTTCCATTGAGGTTGGTGTCTGTCAAGAGCTTGTATGTTTGTCTGTCATTTTGTTTTAAATTCTGTTTATTGCTTCAACCAAGTAAAGGTCTGTTCACACCAAGGATGTACCACAAGATGTACCACATTTCATCCTATTATCCATTTATGCTGAGAGATGTCATCCCCCAGATATCCAAGGTTGCAAAGAAAGAGTATGAATCACATCCTGTTTTTTGTTTATGCAGTGGTCAGGAAGCATACCTGTATTGATGATAATCTCACAGGCTCATGGCTAGTTGAGCTCGAGTTGAGTTTTTGTGATTGTGAGTGTGTTGGGAGGGGTCATTTCATGCAGTCCTGCAAATCCTCAAATGTCTAATTCATTCACATCAACATAGAATTCCAGAGCAGTCTTGTGTTTGGAGAAAAAAAGGCACCACCAGGTTTCTGTTTCTGAGGCGCGGTCATCAAAGGCAGCTTAAGATGCAGATGCCATCTTCTACTTTCTGCTGATAGACACAACTAAAGGCGCTGTTAGGGTTCGTCTCAGTGGCAGCCAATTTAGTGTGGTCACTAGAGGGATGAGAGGATGCCTGCACTTTATTAGATAATGAACTTGCATGCCATCACTGCTTTCTTTGCTTTCTTTGGAAGGCAATAAAGTACTCAACTTGGTTTGTCTGGCATTGTCTTGACATTTTTTTCTGATCCTAGGTCAGTGCGGTCCTGGTCAGTTCTCCAATGATGGCTTTGTACCCTGTCTGCCCTGTCCACAAGGCACCTATCAGCCTGAGGTCGGCCGCACTTCCTGTTTCCCATGTGGAGGAAGCCTCACAACCAAATATCACGGTTCTAAGTCCTTCCAAGACTGTGAGACTAAAGGTGAGAAGTATATGGCTGTAATATCTCAGATTGAAAGTACTCAGATTATACTGCTGTTAACATTTAAAACATTTAAAATGTTAAATGTAATTTATTCATGTGATGGCAAATCTGAATTTTCAGCATCATTACTCCAGTCTTCAGTGTCACATGATCTTTCAGAAATCATTCTAATATGCTGATTTGGTGTTCAAAATCATTTAATATATTATCAGTGTTGAAAACAGTTGTGCTTATTAATATTTTTGTGGAACCTGTGATAAAAAATTTTCAGCATTTATTTGAAATGGAAATCTTTTGTAAGATTATAAATGTCTTTGCTGTCACTTCTGATCCATTTAATGCATCATTGCTGAAAAAAGTATTAATTTCCTTCAAAAAAAGAAATTCTGACTGACCTGTTCCTAACAGTATTGTATATTCACATTAATAAAGACTACTCTGCTGGAAAAAAAACAGCCCAAGTAGGTCTCCCAAACAAGTTTAGAGGGGTTTGCAACTCTTTTTAACTGGTCAGGCTAGGACACCAGCTTAAATCAGTTTAGGCTGATTTGAAGAAGGTTATTGGCTTAAAATGTTTGATGTTCTTTGCAGATGTCACATTCTTCTATATTTAATGGTATTTAAGAAAGAAATGCTGATTCAGAACTGATTTTGTTGTTCCTACAGTTCAGTGCTCCCCAGGGCATTACTATAATACTAGCACCCACCGTTGTATCCGTTGCCCCATTGGAACCTATCAGATGGAGTTTGGCCAAAACTACTGCATTGCCTGCCCTGGAAACACTACCACTGATTTTGACGGATCCACAAACATTATGCAGTGCAAAAGTAAGTGCAAATTACAAAAAGGTTCTGTTTTAGCTCTTTTAAAATCTAAATGATGGCTTATTCTTTCAATTAAGCCTACCCTTTTCTCATAAAAAAAAAAACAAAACATAATTTAGTTCACTATATAGTCTAACCTAAGTGGTTTCATTTGTTCCTGCCAGACAGACACTGTAGAGGAGAGCTGGGAGAATTCACCGGATATATCGAATCCCCCAACTACCCCGGCAACTACCCAGCCAACATCGAGTGCACCTGGACCATCACCCCTCCTCCCAAGCGCAGAATCCTCATTGTGGTACCTGAGATCTACCTTCCCATTGAAGATGAGTGTGGGGACTATTTGGTCATGCGGAAGAGCTGTGAGTGTTGCAGGGCTGTGATCTGGTATTGAATGCATTGGCTCAGCAGGGTGATTGTGAATACACATGTGAGGAAATGGGGGGAGGAGCCTCATCGATGGGCTCATTAGGGCTCTCCTTCATCTCTTTGGGCTTGAATAAGCCACTGAAGAGGTCTTTAGAAGTTTCTTTACTGTTCCCTCAGCTCTGCCCAATTCAGTGACGACTTATGAGACGTGCCAGACGTATGAGCGACCAATTGCCTTCACCTCCCGCTCCAAGAAACTCTGGATCCAGTTCCGCTCCAATGAAGGAAACGGTGGAAAAGGCTTCCAAGTGCCTTATGTAACGTATGATGGTGAGAATCGAATTGATGACGCTTTTGTATTGTGTGATAAGTGTTCAAAGTATGTCAAGTGTTTATATGCTATGCGATGTGCTTCTTTTAGAGGACTACCAGGAGCTTATTGAGGACATTGTTAGGGATGGAAGGTTATATGCCTCTGAGAATCATCAAGAAATTCTTAAGGTATCGTGCATTAACTTGTCTTTCAAAGCAACTTTTTTAAACAAGTTTCATTATAACTTTTGTGAATGGCCAATGGATTTTAAGTAATTATTGTGAGGCAAGTACTAAAATCAAGAGGTTTGCCATTGCATATCCCATTAGTAAAAAAGAGGCAATAATGCCACCATGTGGAAGATGGGAAAATATACTGTACTGGTGTTTTGTAATTGACTTAAAGTCCATTTCTGTTTTCTAATGAACTTTACAGGACAAGAAGCTTATGAAGGCCCTGTTTGATGTCCTGGCCCATCCACAAAACTTCTTCAACTACACTGCACAAGAGTCTAGAGAAATGTTTCCAAAATCATTTATCAGATTTCTCCGCTCCAAAGTTTTGAGATTCCTACGCCCCTGAATTTAGTGAAATAATCTTTTTACAGAATGAATATTTGGCGCTCCAGACAAATTTTAAATGACTGACCTGGAAAAATATTCCTGAATGGTCTTGGCCGCCTACACACTTGTGGATTCAAGAAGACTTCTTGGACCTGATGAGATGAGAGTTCACAAGAAACTTCCCTAAATACCTCATTGGAATTGTTTTTCTCCTGAAGAAAATGAACTGTTTTTCCAGTGAATGGATTGGTTGCTGCCCTTCTTACAATTATAACATGAGCTGCCACCTTTCAAGAAAAAGATTCTTCCTGTTTAATTCCTTTATTGCCCAGAAGTGACTGTGTTACAAAAACATGTTAATTACAGCCTGAATTATAGTTAGAAAAAAAAAGAAGAGCAACTAGATTGCTTGTTATATATTATAGGTCATTTCACAAAATGTGTTATTTTTTTGTGATAATATGTTTGACCAGTTTATTTTGAAACTTCAGAGCACTACTAGGAATGTAGTGGAAGTTAAAGCAGTTAAAGTCATTTTTGTGAGTTTGAATGTGTTGTACATTATGTAAAAACAAATTGCATTGGCTCTCATGTTGCTATATTGTATTCTCTTTTTTTTTTTTTTTTTTTTCATTGTAGCCTTCTTCATACATGACATATGTATTCTTCATTTGTCTCCAGTAAGAAATTTTAGATGTACGCAATATTTTCAGTGGTACTGGTTAGACATTATGGTCATTTCATATATCAGTTGTCAGTTTCTCTGCATTCACTCCCGTCACACTTCCAACACCTAAACTGATTTTTGGATTAAGAAGCTCTTGATGTAGGATTGATTACTCATTGATGACATGCAGAGTAAATTAAATGTTTATATTTTTATGGTTGTACATCTAACATGTAAATAAAGAAGTACACTCAAAATGTCTTTGTTGTATCAAATGCAGCGCAGTTGCAGAAGCCTAGATCAGCGATTTACAACCAGGGGGTTCTTGGAGAAATTAAACTTCTGTTAAACCTATTAAACAGAAACTATGGCTTGAGGCAAGACAACCCCAGGTGAATAGGGTAATTTTTTTAATAGATCCCACCATACTTAAGCAGTTGATTATTAAATTAAGAATTGCAAACATTTTCTGAAATGTTATGTTAAAATATGGAAATTATTGCATTATCTAATTAAATATGCACTAATTTGCATACATTTTCAAAACAGAAATCTAGACATTGGATAAAGCCAGGTTCAAAATGCTTGTTTCATTTTGTTGACATATTACATTTAAATGTTATGAAGAGGGGATTCTGAATATCTCTTTATCATTCCATCAGAAAAAAATCATGTTTTAGGAATAAAATGAGGCATATTACATATAAATAGGCTGCCAATTAAAATAAGTTAAAATAAATTACTGTGACTGATCTCTATTTATATTTTATATTGTAGTTAATGCAGTTTGAAGCATATAGCATCGTGCAGGTAACACCAGACTGAATCATAGGACTGAATAGTGATAAGACTGTTTTCAACGACAGAGCCGAACTCGGTTAGACCGTTGTTCAATCTTATGGAAGAATGGTTCCCAGCCACGTGTTTCCGGAAGGAAGTGGTAATGTGCGGACCGACTGCTGATGGTCAGCTGATGTGTCAAACCAGAGTCCAGCCCTCACGCTTTGTTTTGTTGACGTTTATTTGGACCAGAAGAGTTCTAGTCATTGCATGCGTTGCTAATGTAATATTTACTCGTTATTCTGGTTCATCTCTCTTCAATATTTGACGACGTTCTCTTGAGCGGAAGCGAAAAAGATGTATCGATTGACCTCAAGAGCCGCTGTCAATCTGTTGACGTTTTCATCGCTAGCGTGTTTTCTGCTGATATTATCTGCACAAACATCAGAAGCTAAGGTAAAATAGGATATTTATCACTGTATTTTAAACGATATACTTTGTGTGGTTGAGAGCCTGTTGTGTTGTTGGCAGTGCTAACTAGCCGTTAGCATGTTTAATGTTTCCTTATCGGAAACAATGTCAAGTGGATTCTTAACTGACCCAAGTATGGTGACCGTCATTGATTTCGTGTCATTCATAGGTGTAAATAAATGAGATTGTGTATGTGTGGTCACTCTTCTCAGAATTCAGAAGACATCAGGTGCAAATGTATCTGTCCACCTTATAAGGACATTGCTGGGCAGATCTACAATCAAAACGTTTCCTTGAAGGACTGGTAAATGATTTACTAGTCTTAATACGCGTCTACAGTATCTTCTGTAATAAACTAACCCAATGACTCTCTGTTCACTGATCCATAACATCTCTAATATAATCATTTGCACAGTAATTGCCTTCATGTGGTGGAGCCGATGCCTGTTGAAGGCAAAGATGTGGAGGCATACTGTTTACGCTGTGAATGCAAATATGAAGAAAGGAGCTCTGGAACCATCAAAGTAAGTTCAACGTCTTTATATAGTATGGCATATATAATATACTAAGTTAAAACACGTTTTTAAGTATTAGAGAAATAATCATCTTTCTCTATTTTACAGGGCACCATTATAGCATATCTGTCTATCCTGGGCCTTCTGTTGTTGTATATGGTCTATCTGACGCTGTTGGAGCCTATACTGAAGAGAAGGCTGTTTGGCCATTCACAGCTCATTCAGAGTGACGATGATGTTGGGGTAAGTGTTACATCTTTATGGATACAAGATTTAATATATGTTGTAAGTTTTGGTAGTTTAAATGAAAAAGCTGTGTAACAAAATAGATGCACCCATTTTGTGTCATTAATGATAGTCATATGCTATAAAATGTGATAACGTTAAACTCTGTTGTTACAGGACCAGCAGCCCTTCGCTAACGCCCATGATGTGCTTTCCCGTTCTCGCTCTCGCTCCAACATGCTAAACAAAGTGGAGCACGCTCAGCAGCGCTGGAAGAGGCAGGTCCAAGAGCAGCGCAAGTCTGTCTTCGACCGCCACGTGGTGCTTAGCTAAAAGCCTTCACAGTCTGGACTGTTATATGCGGGTTCTGGTATTGTGCTAATTGCTGGGTCTTCTCCATGATGTCCGACCCATCTCATTGGTCTGCCTGAGCAACCTCCAGTGTGTTCATTTCTTTTTGATGTGTAGGTTTGTCGTCTTGACCAATGTGTGTGATTAAACCTTGTTTATTATTAGAGTTCGCTTGATACAGAAAGTTAGCATTAATTATCACTGTGTTCTTGCATTTTGAAATCAAGCACTCTGAAATTAGCAAAAACAATGTTTACTTCTACTGCAGTCCAGTCACACTGAACTTGATGTTGGGATAGAAGTGCCAATTTCCTTATAAAATTAGGTGATCAATTTATTCATTACATTTTTATAATTGTCAGAATTGTTACTAAACACAAACTATACATTTTCCAGTCTTATTGTACAGTGTAAAATGACCCCCTCTCTCTTTTTACTCTTCTCTTTTTTACCTTGCGGTTTACTGTCAACTATTATATGTAAATAATAATCAGTGAATGTGTTTTGTCCTTGTCCCCAAATTGTCCTTGTCCCCAAATTATATGCTGTATGACTAACTTCCCAATTCAGTTCTTTTCTAGCTTTGTGTAGATTTAGATTCATGATGGTGTACAACATTTTCTTTTGTTGTTTTTTGAAGACAGTACAAGGTACATTTTTTTGAAGGTATCAGAATTATATTCTTTGTCATTAAGATGTGTGTATATATAATAACTGAAATGTTCAGGTACACGATTTAACAAAGAGAGCTGTTTTGACCTTTTGAGTTATATTACAGTTTTGTTAATATGTGAATTCCGGTTTCTTGTCTCCATTTGTCTGTCAAACCCTCTGCTCAAATGACGCAGTTGAATCTAATGGTAAAGGCATTTTTAGTCCCCAGGAGGCGCTGTTTCCAAAGTTTTTTTTGTTTTTTGTTTGCATTCGCGTCGAAGAACAGCGCTAGATTCACGTTATAATCAAACGTGCAACGTTCTAAAAAGATAAAAACGATAATACCGACTACTTTAGACTTATAATTGGTAGGAGAATTCTCTTAAAAATTAAGTGACCGTACACCCAGCAAGTATTCATACACCACTTTTAACATCATAAACAGTTAAGTTAACTGTTAATTTAATGCCTTTTACTAAAAAACTGAGCGTATTATTTTACCCGAAAGGATTTACCACATAAATGAACTAGTTTCACAGACTATATCACATTTCTCACATAACGGTTCTCATCATTTCCTGCGTTCCCTCCTCCTCCCAGCCAAAAACACTGGGACAGATAGATCAGAACGCACTCCACTGAAAACTTATGCAAACTCGCAGCATGGATATGTGAAAAGGTAACCTTGACAACACAAGCGTCACTTAGCCAGAGAAGGTAGGAATTTCTTTATTGGACTCTCGTCTTTATGTTCGCTCGCTGTCCCTGACTCTTTCAAGCTTCTTTTGTTTTTTTGCATGGATACAAAAATCTCTACAATTGATGGCAATAATGCTTCAGAGGATTTTAAACGAACTAAGTTGTCTGTAGAGACATAAAGAAAAGCATAACAGAAAAATATAAAAATGAGTAAAAGTTAAATAATAGGCTAATAATAGCGTAACAGAAAAAATTGCATGCGTTTGGATATCAACAATTAAAATGGACCGCGCCTCGAGTGAAGTCGCTAGAACTATGAACGGGGGAAAAGAAAATTTCTCTCATTATAAGATATATAATAAACGCGCTTGTGAGAGCAGTGGATGACAGTAGCCTACTGATCACGATGGATTGTATGTGCATTTGAGAGTCATAAACTCCTCTTTGGTGTTTTACGGTGAACCCGAAACAAGGAGGCGCTCTTTAACCTTCTAAAATCTCTGAGAAAACTGACGGATGCTTCTTAGTCACCGTTTCTTGTAATTATCATTATGACAATATGAAAATAAATAAAAAGCAATTGTTATATTTGATCGGAATACAAATGTATATTTTTATAACAAATTATTTGTGCACTTTGGTTGAGTTTTGCTATTATTGTTGCTAGTAATATCTGAAATTTAGATTGCGTTTTCAGTCTGAACTCAGACTAAGAGCAACAGTTCACTGTTTTTACTCTCTTTCTTATCTCTGTGGTAAATAACCCCATCATCTGGTTGTCTGTTCCCCGGGGCCACAGTGTGGGAAATGATTAGGGCACCACAGCTCTCCGTTTCTCTCTCTTTCTGTCTGTCTATGCCTCCCTCAAGGCTGTCTGTCCTTTCCCCTCGCTTATCATGGTTTCTTGACATATCTATCTTGAATGTTTCTTTTTGGTGTGCCCTTGCCCTTGTTTAAAATGTAATTCCAGTCATTGCAACACTGCAAGAAACTCTGGAAACAATGGCTCATATTGATGTCAAAATATATGCACATTTTTAAACATTTTGCCAGACACATTATGTGTTTAAGTGTTATTATCTCAAGCTAATTGCTAGGATGCAATTATGCTTTCAGAAAGGTAACTGAGTTGATGGTAACAGGGTTGACATGTTAGTGCTCAAGTTTAGGAAATTCCAAAATGCTGCCTTTTATTTTCATGCATTTTGTTTATAAAAATACAAATCAAGGAGAGGCTTGAAGACCACAAAAGAGATCATTTCATCTTGCATCAGCTATTTATTGCTACATTAATTTTTACCCATATGTAGGTTACATGGGGGACACTAATGGCTCCCGTTTTGAAAAATGACCCATAATACAAACCATTTCCCCATATTTTTTGAGCATTGCCATTATCCAAGTATAACTTGAGTATTGAATACAATATTCTGCTTTGTATTTTCAAATGCCTCAACAGAATGATTGTGACAGGGATATTTTGTGGTAAGGGTGTGGTTACATTCAGGGCTGTTGGAAACAGATACTGTTGTATTTTGGAGATTTTGTGGGTTTTGCTGAACATGACTGATGGAACCCTTACAAACGTGTTCAAGGAAGAGGAAACAATTGAACAGGTCTGGCATAATGTTTCTCATGCGCCTAACTACTTTAACAGGTGTAAATTGTACTTTTGACTTGTAATTGACTTGGTAGTGGAAATGTAAGTGTATTTGAAAATAAAAAATCAGACGAGAGGAAATACTTTATAAACCAAACAGTTATTATGTTTTCCATCATGGCAATGTAACATGTTAAAGGAGTAGTTCACCTAAAAAAGAAAATCTGCTGAACATTTACCCATCCTCCGACCATTCAAGATGTAGATGAGATTGTTTCTTCATCCGAACAGATTTGGAGAAATTTTGCCTTACATCATTTGCTCACCAATGGATCCTCTGCAGTGAATGGGTGCCGTCCTAATGTGAGTTCACAGAGCTGATAAAACCTTCACAATAATTCACAAGTAATCCACACAGCTTCGTGTACATCAATTAATGTCTTGTGAAGCGAAAGCTGTGTGTTTGTAAGTAACAGATCCATCAAGATGTTTTTAACTTCAAACCATTGCTTCCATCTAAAATACGAGTCCTCTAAAAAGGTCTTGTCTGAATCAGGAGAGAAATATGCACAGATCAAGCACCGTTTATAAGCGTAAACAATCCATAACAGTTCTAAACAAATATGTCAATGGATGTTGATGTGAGAAGACAACAGTGGATGGACTTTTTACTGGAGGAGGCATTATTATGGATTATGGACTCGTATTTAGGCCAGAAGCAACAATTTAAAATGAAAAAGCCTTAATAATGGATTTGTTTCTAACAAACATGAAGCTTTTTGCTTCACAAGACATTAATTGATGGACTGGAATCATGTTGTGATTCCAGTTCAGCTGTTTGGACTCTCATTCTGATGCCACCCATTCACTGCAGGCAATCCACTGGTAGGTGACTTTAAACTCAATGTATAACAGTTGAAAGGTGCAAGGCCCAAGTAGTACTTTGCAGTGTTAATCCATCAGAAATTAGTTAAAAAATAGAATTAAACTAGCTCTCAATCACTACTAGTAGTATACACTTGGTTGAATATTAATATTTAAGTTAATATGTAGTATAATATGTAGCAGGACTGACATGAGTCCATGTCCAAATGTTCTTATGGCTAAAAAAGAAGATACTCAGAAGAACATAGCCACATATTTCACCAACTTCCTCTGAGAAAAGACCAAAGGAGCACTGAGACTTTCTAATTGCAATCACAGGGATGATGGGATACCCAGGGGGATGCAACTCAAGCTTTTATCACAGTCCTTACCAGTCAAGTGCTGCTACCAGGATTTAATGGATTATTATTATGTGCTGGACACACTTACATGGAATTTGTGGAGTTCTCATATGCTGCTGACTAATTAAAAACAAAGCCCATGAGGAGAAGTTGTGGATTTTATTCTGCACAAAACAACAGAATTAAGCTCAATGTTGTGGTTCCCAACTGCTGAGCTTGGTTGTCCAGAGACCATATTGAGAATGCATTATGTTTTGATTGGGTAACACTTAGACAGCAACGATTAGAAAAAGGGATGTTTGGCTTTTAGATTAGTCCATTTCTAGCAAACACTTCCAGTCGCATATTTTAGTGTCATGATCACCCTAACAGGCATCCTCTACCATGGGAGATGTTTAGTCTGGGCCTCATGGTGTTCTTGACATTGGCTGCTCAAAATCAGGACGCAAGATTAAATATAGTGAATGCTTGCTTACAACGTGAGGGTAACATGACAAGCTAGGATTTGACCTTAATATATAATAGTGTACCAAATTTATACCAAATATATACTATAACAAATTTCATCTGCCCAATTCATAATAATATGGTTTTACAGTAGAAACACTAGTTTCAGCAGCTTTATTGTACAAGTCTCTCAAGGTTTTGCGACAAAAAGACATTTCTATATTGTTCTAAGTATTCAGACTGACCCAACACTACTTTTCCTTGAGCTTCTTGCATTATTTCCCTCTAAATAACAGCTGGAGTGAATGACTGTTCTTGGAACCCGATGAAGTGATGATCTGTGGCATAACTGTCCCTGAGCTATTATCTAAGCAATTTAATACAGATTTGAGAAAGACTCCCACATCACGTTCCAACACAAGAAACCACATTTCTGCTGAGATATTGGTACAATTTGAAAGAGTTCCAGAGAAGGTTATGAACATGTTGTCATCATAAAGCTTTTGTCAACTACAGATCCTTGCTGCTTATTGCGGTTGCTTATTTGGCTGTAGGTTGCTTATATGCATTACAAGTTTCAATCCAACAGAGACTGCTTTTAATGCGTCAAACTTCATCTATTGAAAGCGGGATTTAATATTAGACTGGCTCATGACAGACTTGGATAACTTGGGGGTTTGGTTTTCAGATTCCTCAAAATGTTGAGATCCTGATATTCTACGATTTTTCTCCAGTTAGCACTAAGATTAAAAAAGTTGACAGGCTTGGTTTGTTCTGTAGATATTCTTACCAAAGCCATAGATTTGAGTTTTGTTTGGATAGTTTGACAACTTTTGACACTCAACAGCTATTTTTTTTTGTCACAAACTTGCCATACAAAGTTAATACAACTATCCTTATTGTAGAAATACATTTGTTTAGCTACTATTTTGTGGCTACAAAAATGCCCATCAGCATCCATCGCTTACCAATCTGAGATAAATCAGAATTTGTGCATATTTAGAGGCAAGTGGCTGGATCTTTTTCAGCCTTCACTTTTCACAGGTTCTTTGTCTGTTTGTTCTTGAAATTATGCTTCACATAGGCTACATGTGATAGCATACCACAGTTTAGACAGCTGTTTGCAATGTGTTATGCTTGTACTCTGCTGCTGAGAAACTGAAGATGTCTGAAGCATATGGATAAATCACAGATATCTTAGCAGGCTAAGATATTGAACTCTGAACATGAAACCTTATTGCTGCCCTGAAATTATTTATTCTCCACCCCAACAGAATTTGTGTTCATATAAAGCTTTCAAAGCAAAAGACTCTCTTTGTACAATGTTTGATGACAAAATTGCTCTAAACATTAAAAATGAAACCCATAGCAGCAAGAAAACGAATCAATAAATGTTGCTCACTACAGCAAGTATTCTTCACATTACCTTTTCTCAGTGCGAGCCTGTGGGTTTGCCTTCAGCAAGATCATGAAAATGGGCCCTGCTGGTGTACAAAATGTCATAATAATAATAAATCATCCATACAACCACTGCAATCATGTGACACTGAAGGACACTTGTTGAAATTTCATAAGAACTGACATTACAATGTGTGTAAATCTATTGGCAAAAACCAAAAAGTTCAAACATAGGCCTAAGTAAAATTTTTAATTTATACATATAACTTAAAATAATTAAGAAATAATTTGTGCAAACATTTAGAATATATAATTCTATAGGCCTAAATAAAAGAGCAGATTTTTGTAGAAATGTTGCTGGTCGTCACGAGACAGACCTTATTACCAAGCCTATTGTTTCAATCATTCAAAACTGCTTTAATCACTAAACAGCAAGCATGAACCAAACCATTTAAATCTTCACAAAGTACGCTTTTGATCAAGGTGTGGAGTCTGTGGATAACAATATTACCATAGTCGCTGTACTCGAGTTGCCTATGCACCGCGGCCTGAATAAATTATGCAGATTACCGTTATTGTGTTTACTATTTTATCGTTCGCTTCTTTTGATTATATGATAGTGTTGTATTTGTTGTCACTTTAGTTGTTTATCGGGTAGCTCATCCGTTTTTTTTTTTGTGGTCACCGGATAATGTGGTTTTTGTTAAGTACTGAGATTCGCGCGCGTTTGCAGCAGATTTATTTACAAAAAAGTAGAGCGGAATAGTATTATTGCCAGTGTTAACGATTCGCCCAATTAATATGGATCTCTCTTCGAGACCCCGCAAGTATTCCTCGGTGTCCTGGGAGACCGCTTTGTACGATGGGCTTTTTATTCCTGTTCAAATAAGGAGCTATTCTTGCCTGTGTTTTTCACTGCGGTCAAACCCGCCGCGCTTTGAAAATGCACGGTCAAGCCAGCCGCACCTTTTTTTTTTCGTGCGCGTGTAATTGTGCACTTACGGTACGGGTGCTGGGAGCAGTCAAAATGCATGTAAAGAAGCTGTCATACCGACGTTTCCTTTATAATTAGCTTATTTTAACTTTTATTTTTAGTTTGTAAATACATTATTTTTGTACATAAACGTTTGTATTGTACATTAATTATTATAAATAATGTATTAATGTTTATAAATGTTAATATTAATGTTTTATATTCATTGTTTTTTAAATTTAATGTTTGTGTGTGTGTGTGTGTCTATATATATATATATATATATATATATAAATATATGTATATGTGTGTGTGTGTGTGTGTGTATAACAACAAAATGAGTCCTAGCACTTCCACTGTGTCCAATATTCCAACACTCATAAAAAGTGTTCCTTTAAAGGTTAGCTCATTCTTTCAATTCATATGTATTCAGAGTGACCCTGACTATCACTGTCTTCATTTTCAAGGCATTTTACTGTATAGTTTTGGAGAAAACTAAAAGCAACTAGGTTTCTTGCCATGCTGCGGACGCAAGCTTCAGACGAAGAAGTGAACGATGTGTGCTCCCGGCGCCTATTTATACTGTAGTCGCACAGGTAGTGACGTCATAGCTGTCGCCGGCCAACGAGTTGGTGTTTTTTCAATGTATGCTTCAGACACGGGTCACGACGAGGCGTTCCCCATAGCGACCCTTTGATGTTTTGGGTGATTTTGCTTTTAGTTTTCTCCAACACTATACTGTAAAATGCCTTGAAAATAAATACAGTGATAGTCAGGCTCACTCTGAAAACATATCAGTTGTAC
This sequence comes from Sinocyclocheilus rhinocerous, assembly GCF_001515625.1. NCBI lineage: Eukaryota > Metazoa > Chordata > Actinopteri > Cypriniformes > Cyprinidae > Sinocyclocheilus > Sinocyclocheilus rhinocerous. The sequence goes on from NW_015641116.1 coordinate 276,068, forward strand.
GATTTAGCTAACCTATAAAGGAACACTATTTATGAGTGTTGGAAAATGGGACTCAGTGCAAGTGCAAGGATGCATTTTGTTGTTTGGAGTGATTTTGCTTTTAGTTTTCTCCAAAACTATACAGTAAAATGCCTTGAAAATAAATACAGTGATAGTCA
>NW_015641116.1:276404-280591 GCF_001515625.1 Sinocyclocheilus rhinocerous
ACACACACACACAAACATTAAATTAAAAAAACAATGAATATAAAACATTAATATTAACATTTATAAACATTAATAAATTATTTATAATAATTAATGTACAATACAAACGTTTATGTACAAAAATAATGTATTTACAAACTAAAAATAAAAGTTAAAATAAGGTAATTATAAAGGAAACGTCGGTATGACAGCTTCTTTACATGCATTTTGACTGCTCCCAGCACCCGTACCGTAAGTGCACAATTACACGCGCAAGCTAAAAAAAAGTGCGGCTGAGTTGACCGTGCATTTTCAAAGCGCGGCTGGCTTGACCGCAGTGTTTTTTTCCTGGGGAAGGATGAAGGAACCACCAGACAAAACAGTTATGTGTGAAATGTGAAAGGCACTTATTTTAACATCACTTAATTTGTCATTGTAACATTGTAACATATAAAGTTCATATCCATGTGGCTCATGTGAAGAACAGCCTGTTTAGTTTTGTGTGAGAGCGCGAGAACTTGGAGAGGCGAGTGGGGGTCAAAACAATCCGTCCCCATGGCAACTAGCTCAACCTTCTGCCAGAGAGAGAGAGAGAGAGAGAGAGTTCTCAAGTAAGTAGGGAGGGATTTACCCCGCTTGAACGGACATGCCTGGAAGTTTAGGGAAAAGTTCCAGGTATTACCGGCAAATCAATGAGTTTTTGCAATCGCTACGAGTGAATGTGAGACGCTGAACAAAATGGCACGAACAGCGGGACATTTCGTTCAGGTAAAACTTTTATCTCATTCTAGCGTGGTTACATCGTATAAAAGTGAGCACAGTCAATCGCAAACAAAGGCTGTGTGTCAAAACCTAGTGCGCTTCTTTGCTGAAAAGCATTTTTGAGCATAATTCGCAACGCGCGTGATTCCTCAAAATGCTCAAGAACATGATGTCCAAATATCTAGTCTAGTTAGCCAGCACACTAGGGTTTGAGCCACAGCCAAAGTGAATAGAAGATGTTTTAAATGTAAATGTGGGTCAGAACTAAACTGTTTAACTGTAACGTCATATGTGTTTACCTTATTTGGTAATTTCCCAACTCATGTGAATGTTGCCTGTTTACTCAATCGTGTAATAGGCTGACGTTTTTTCGTTTTAATTTATTTGAGGAACAGTTTGGTGTCCCAAGGTCAAGGTTTATATCTTTCTCTGATAGAGCACACAAAGTTTATGGATTAGTTTAGTGGCCAAATGTTGCTGGGTATTCTTATAGCTCAAACAATAGAGCACCAAGGTCATGGGTTAGATTCCCAGGGCATGATACATTGATTAAAAACAATACATTGAATGCAATGTAATCCACTTTGGATAAAAGCATCTGCCAAATGCATAAATGTAAATGTTGAATGAGCAAGGATTGACAACAGACAGGTTTTTCATTAAAGGCACATTTCAGTTGTTTCCACTAAAATCATGCTCTTATTTGAGCACACACACACACACACACACATGAAGGTTACATGATCACTGTTCAAGTATACAGTGCCCCCTGCTTTCAGTTTTGGCAACTACTGCAGCTGCAAGTTTTCTGAACTTTCTGAACAGACTGTCTATTGTGCTATTGGAACAATGACCCTTCCTTTTCATTGGTCTGGATTGTCAGCTCAATCATGGGAGCCACTCTGTTCTCTGTCCAGTGCTTGCGCAATATGGATCAGGGTGGGATGTCACCAAACCTTGAACAAAATAGACAGCCCTGCCATCATAATGTGTAACAAACCTTTTCACATTTAAGTTAAGCCCTAGTTGGTCCATAGCTTGTCATTCCACTGTGAATGCGATTTTATGAACACTGTGTCGGCTGAAATAACAGTGAGGCAAGACTCTTATTTCCACTGCATCTCATGTCAAACAGTGAAATACAATACATGTGCAGTTTTGTATTAATGCTTTTTTCTTCCCAGATTCTGTTTCTTGACTTGTTTTTTGTCGAGATGGAGAGCGGTTTTCCTTTGCACTTTCATTGTTTAATTTAGTAGCTTGATAATAGTAATTGTTATACTTTGTGATTGCATTTTTTTCTAAGAATGTTCCTGGAAGCGATTCATGCGTGAGAGCAAACATGAATTTAACAATCGAACTTGTAAAATCCTTTTCATTGTGGTGCACTGAATGGACATCATTGCCTTTAAGGGACTGTGCATCATGGTTTTTGTTCTGGCGCACCTGTAATTTTCATACACTTTAAAAAGGAAACAAGTTGAGACTTGCTTTAATAGCTAGATGACTGACCTTCAGATTACATGATGTGCTTCAAAATGTGTCATATCTAGGCCTTAATAAAACATTTTACTATCATCCCAGGTCTAGGGGATGATTTTATTTTAGCTGTCCTTGAATAACTTTTTCAGTCTAGGATGGGGAGTCATAAGGAACTTAGTCTAATGTTGTGTGTCACTGTTATTACACAGAAACAGCACCTGTCAATCTGACAAGGCTATAGGGATTATACAAGGTTTATGTGAGTCAGTGTTATTTTAATGGGAGAGAAGCTTTTTGTCTTGTTATTGTGTAACATCCTCCAAATCTCTGTGATACTCCATAAACTACCAAGCACAATAGACTGTGATGCAAGTCTGTTGCATCAGCACTTATAAGTCTGGTTTCCTTATATGACTCAAATGGCTGGGCGTTTAAAGGGGACATCAGATGAAACTTTTTTTAACCTTTTTTTTTTGCATTTAGTTCGAATTCTGGCGTGTCTGCCAGCTCAGAAAAGCTGAAAAGAAAACACGCAGCCAGTTTGTTATGCTCTGTTTCAGTCTTAAACTGTGTCATCCAGCGAGCTGTTTCAATTTGCAGTCAGTTTCTATGTATATAGCTAGCTATTTGAATAAGACCCCCTCCAAGCCATATACGGAAGAGAGGGGTGGGGTGAGGGGTAGCTCATTATCATTTAAAGAGATAGTTCACTCCAAAATTAAAATTCTGTCATTAATTACTCACCCTCATGTCGTTCTAAACCCGTAAGACCTTCGTTCATCTTTGGAACACTAATTAAGATATTTTTGATGAAATCCGAGAGGTTTCTGACCCTGCATAGACAGCATGCATGTGCAGGGTGTTGTTTTACACGACCATTGAGGAATTTTAACCAAAGTACGTTACAGAGATTTCATGAAGACCCCAAAGAATCATACAAACTTTTGGAAAATGGGCATTCGATGTCCCCTTTAAAGGAATAATTCAGTAAAAAATGAAAATTTTGTTGCTACACGTCACATCACGTGACTTCACTCTTTATAGTGACCATGTCTCTCAGGCTCTCCAGTAGTCCATACAACTACTACCGCTCAAAAGTTTCGAGTTGGTAAGATTTTTAAAATGTTTTTGATAGTCATTTGAAGTCTCTTATGTTCACAGGTTGCATTTTTTTAAATACAGTTTTTAAAAAATATTATCACAATTTAAAATAACCATTTTCTATTTTAATATATTTTAAAATGTTTATTCCTGCGATGGCAAAGCTGAATTTTCAGCAGCCATTACTGCAGTCTTCAGTGTCACATGATCCTTCAGAAATCATTCACATATGCTGATTTGGTGCTCAAAAAACATTTCTTGCTTTTATCAAATTTTGAAAACAGCTGCGCTGCTCAATATTTTTGTGGGAACTGTGATACTTTTTCAGTATTCTTTAATGAATAGGAAGTTCATAAGAACATAAACTTATTTGAAATAGATTTTTTTTTTACATTGTAAATATCTTTACTGTAGAGGTGAAATGGTATGAAAATTTCTTATCATGATTATAGTGACCACAATTATCACGGTTATCGGTATTATCGCGGTATTGTGTAAATGTGCTGGAAATGTTCTAAAAGTACTGACACATAAATCATTTCACAAAGTTTTATATTTAAAATCAACAAACAACAAATAAAATGACCTTTTGTTTGCATAAACTAAAACAATAACATTACCAGTGATGTACGGATTTTAAATGACAACATGACTGACAACAGTTTATCTAATAACATGTAGGGATGCAGCGATTAACCGGTTTCGTGATTAACCGCGCTTTAAAACGTCACGGTTAATTAACCGTAAAGGTTCCGCTAAACCGAGTGTTTGTGTTACACGGAACGGAACTGTTGCAGCTTGTGCAAAATGAAAGCAAAGTTACACTAGCGGTGCACCAGCTTAAAATGACGTGCTTATCAGAG
>NW_015641116.1:281742-288409 GCF_001515625.1 Sinocyclocheilus rhinocerous
TTGAAATATCTAATGTAAATGTTCAAATAAAGCTTTGAAAAAGTTTAATAAAAAGGTACCTCAGGAAACCTCACATTTCAGCCTTTAACTAAAGAAAAGATATGTCAAAATGATAATTGATTAATAAATTATTATATGTATTTTATCTGCTCCATAAATCATTCTGGATACCTTATCCGAATTGTTTAAATGTGTAGAATCCACATAAGCTTGTTTTCCATCAACCGGTTTACAGCAGGGCATGCAAATTCGGTCAGTTTTTTGTCCAAACAAAAACTGCACACAGGCTGAATGTAAATGTAACTCTGTAAATCCACTCTCTGACAGCAGGTGACACTCATGGAACAGCAGAATTAGAGCTGTTTTAAAGGGGTCATATGATGCGATTTCTATTTTTCCTTTCTCTTTGGAGTGTTACAAGCTCTTGGTCTCTATGGACAAAGCAGCATTGCGAATAAGAACACTTCTTTATTAGGTATTACATGGAGCGAAGATGAAAACAAAATGCCATCAAATCTTTTCTGAAGACAGTCAGAACCCTCAGAGGTACATTCATATAATTAATTCATTCATATATTCATTTGTATATTTCCCTTAGCACTCTTTTAAAACCTCCCAGCTGTCCGCCATGTTTTCACACAAAACGAAAAGCTCTGTCTGCTGTGCGCATGTGAGAATGTAACTTAAAAATTTGCTTTATGCTGGACTGTATTTATTTATCCTGAGTTGTTCAAATCGCGGTAATCAAATACATTTTTAATGATAATTAAAATATGAAATGGTAATACTAACCGTGGGGAAATTTATCATGATTTATTGTCAAACAGGTAATCGTTTCATCCCTATTTTACTGTCACGTTTGATCAATTTGATCTGTTATTTCCTTAATAAAAACATTATTTAAAAAAAAATCTTACTGACCCCAATCTTTTGACATCTGAGAACAGAGTGAAATTTAGGTTGTCACACTATTACTCATTTTGGAACTGGTGCATCACGTTTGTTTACAACAAGAGAACCAATGACATTTCAGTGATGTCAAAATCTTATTTGAATTTGAGCACAGTCACAAATAATTGTGATTTTAGAGCTTTGGCAGAGGGGAAGAAGATCAGAATAGCAATTAGAAGCCAGCATGAAATGAAAATTCTGTGAACATGTCATATGTGTATGTGACATTTATTTATATATATATATATATATATATATACTGTATATACTATATTGACCCTGTAATGTTAATCACAATGTCATATCTCAACAGACTTCTCTCTAGAGACATATGCTTAAACTCATCTGCTAGTTTAAAATCCAACTGCAAGTCAGCATAAATTTTTGAGTGCAGTGGCCACATCTCAAAATCCAATCAACAGCCAATGGGTGTAACCAAGTCCCTAACCTACTTTTTCTTTTCTTTTTGGATAATCTGCTTCACTTGGATGTACATCAAAATACAGAACACAAGATTTATCACTACTTTCATTTCATCACGACTTTTGACTTCTGTCTGTTTCTTATGTCTGTAAGTTATGGTATGGCTTGAAATATGGTACATGAGTCATGTAGGCTATGCTACTTTTGGACTTGTTTGTCTGAACTGTTGTATGAATAAGATCTGCACTTAGAATTTCTTTGTTGTTTTGTGCTGCTGCACAAAAGAAACTGTAAACAGGTTTGAAATGAGGGTGAGCAAATAATGAAAGAGTTTGAGATGAACTAGGCCTATCCTTTTAAAATAATATTTGCCATAACTGGGATTTCATAGGAGCTCTGTAAGGTTTTATAGCTAAGTGTGAGCAACTGTTCTGTCTTCAGTCTGCCTGATAAAGCACAATATTTACTCTGTAAATCCTGATAAGAATGGTGTACTAAATTGTTTATGGAAAATTACTGCTTTGAGTCTTTTGAACTGAATGGACTCTTTGTTTCCATATACATGTTTCTATTTTTAGTGTTCGCAGTTGAAGGTTATTAATCAGGGCTCTCAAAATGTCAAAATCTCTGCTAGCCATTTCGGGCAGGCACTCTTGAGATTTTGGTAGCCCGAAGTGAATTTAACTAGCCCAAATAAAAAAGACAATTTGTTTTTATATAGAAAATTGGAAAGGAGTCAAATCATCAATCAAAAACATTTTCAAAACACAAATATCAACAAATATCAAGGAAGGAATTTTATTTCACTATTTACAGGGTATCTGCAGAATCATTTTTACGGCTTTTTATGACCCTTTTTAAGACCTGTACAAATAAAATGAACAACATATGACTAGCAATGACTATGGTAACATATTAAACAGTAAAATAACATGATTTACAAGTTACAATCTTATAAAATGATAAACATCAGATTTTAACATCAAGTCAAACATAAATTATTATATTAATTTAAAACATATAAATATATATATTTAAGTGTCTTAATTGTTTCGATTTTTAGAAGGTGTAAAATATGGTAAAAAATATGGGTCGGTTTTCGTTTTGGTCTGAACAAAAACAACAGACGGGCTTATTGAAAATGCAAATCACTGAGCTGTATAATGATCAGTGATGCACATTCTTTTTCTGCCAGTAGGTGGGGCTTTTAAAACAGCAGAAATATAGCGGTTTCCCCGGTAACAGCTGTACACAAAGCAGCGCTGCGCTCATAAATGCTACTTTATCAGGGATTATAGGAAAGATGAAATGAAAATGCTATTGAACCTTTTCTGAGACATTTACATAAAAACACCCGTGCTGCGTTTTGACTTTGAAACGTGGAGCACCCATATTTCTTCAATGAAATCACTGCCTTTTGAAGTTTAATCATCACATTAAGCTATATCGCGATTCTTGTCTTTCCATCCCCAAATTTAAGACCTCTTGAAATTATAATTAAGACTTTTCTTATACCATTTAAGGTGTTTATGGCCTTAAATTTGATACCACTAAATTGAAGGCTTTTTAATGACCCGCGGGAACCCTGTATAGATAGCCTGTCGGGCAGGGGGATGATACATTTTGGTAGCCCAACACAATAAGAAGACACAATAGCCCAGGGACGTCAGGCTAGCGATTTTGCAAGCCCTGTTAAGATACAAATATGGTTTTGAATTCAGGTTTGACTGAAAGTCATAAACCAATTGAAGAAACCCAACAATTTGCATCAAATGAGCGCTGAAATCAAACTAGATCTGTTTGCCACTTATTTTCAGATTCCCATGTCACTTTGTGAGCAGCATTACGCAGTTTCCTCAATATGTGAATCTCTCCTTTCGCTAGTTGCTTGGAAAACAGAAAGAACTGTAAACAGCTGAAAGTCAGGGAAGACAGAGACTGAAAAGGGCTTAAAAATCGGTTCCATCTGGCCTGTCAAGTCAGCATTATGGGAGCAAGGAATCGTGGGTATTGTGTGGGGACCGTGCAGCTGCTGGGAGCTGTGACAGACCAAGCTCCACAGTTCATGAAAGGCTCAGAAGGAAAGACGTTTAAGCAGCTCGACGGTACAACAATTCCCTCCACCCGCACCGCCCCCAACACAGAGACAAACCCTCTATCATTGCAGGCTCTGCGGACTCAGGATTGAAACAGAGTGAAAAGGAAACAAAAGACATCCCTTTCGTATGCTCTGCCTTTTCCTTTTTCCCTCTCAGACTTTTCAGGGAAATTTTAATTAGCAGTGCCATAGGGATTCGTCCAGGTGGGAGCATGTTTAAAAACACCTCATAATACCACAGATGCATTGATAATCTTTTCTTGCCTCAATCTAAACACAACATGCTTGGCTGATATCAGCAGCATTAGCGTACCTCATGCAGTAAATTTCAGCGAGAGGCCTGATGAGGACCATATGACAGCGCGAGCTAAGAACCAGGAAGGGGGGTCTCTCTTTCCTGTGGTATTTATGCTGTAATCTAACCCCCATTCTCACACAGTCATGTCTGATTTGGTAATAACAACATAGACTTGGAGTTTGCAGGCTATGAGGAAAGAAAGGAGGAAGAGTAATCGTCTCTGCTGCAAAATGGTCTCTGGTGAATGCAAAACCATGTTCATTTTCTGTTAGGGGTTTTGCCGTGTAGGAGCAGCTGAGAATATGCAGTGGTTTGTGCTCTACTGCTTGTTTTAGAGATGTTAAAAGCTTAGTGGCTGATCAGCTGGGACCTTTTCACCCTATAGACAGGAAAATAGAATTAAAACCCAGGTCTTTTCATCTCATGTGCAGAATTATTTAACTGGACGCGAGTTAACTTCTGCTATTCAGGTTCAATGAGCTGTTTAATTTTCTGATGGAAATAAAAAACTTTTTGGTCAATGATCAGCAAAACGAGCAAAGCTTCAATTTCCATGCTTAAGTAACTAAAAAAATCTACCCTGCCCATGGTGTCATGTTTATTGACATTAAATGAATCCCTCCCTGTCAGTTTAAGAATTCCTCCTCTTTTAGAAACTCTGATGTGTTGAATGTGCGCTTTGATGGACGGGGCAAATATTAGTGCATTCTATTTGAATAAAGCACCGCTCCGCTTGCCAATTGACCTGTCATTGCTGACAAGTCCGTGGCCCGATGATCTCGTCTTGACCCCTTAACATTCCTCACTGTGTCACTCACCCGAGGAAGCTGGTCAGATAGTGTTTGTTTGAATCACTGATAAAGGAGCTTACTTTTTAACCACCCTCTGTTCAAGGACACATTGAACAAAGATGTTCTCTCTCCTGTTGCTGAAATTGCTAATGGAGAGGTGGCTGCTCCGTGACTGTAGAGTTGTTCAGCCATGACGTCAGTCATTTGTTGGCCAACCCAGAAGGCTAGTTCAACAAATTACAGTCCCCCGGTAATTTCCAATGGCGTTTATGAGGTAAACTAAGATATGTGGTCAACATTATGAAAGAGACTTTCTACAGCATAAACTGCAAAAATTAAGCCCAAAGTATACTTGATATTTGATGTCAAACGTAACACATATTGTGCGTCTGAAATCACATACTAAGTACTACGTATGAATTTGAACATATCTAGCGACCATTAAGAATAGAAGTACATTCTAAAAGTGTAAATATTGGTAGTATAAATGAAATTTGGACGTACTACATCTGCGTTGTAGTTACTGTCATGTGACCTACCAGTGTCAGTTGGGTCGCTTCACTGCCATTCACTATTCCTTCCCTATGGCTTCATGGGTTAGTAAAGTGTCCATTGAATGCACTTCAGAATCTCGGTGGAAGTAGTAGTAGGTCATCTGGGTACTTTTCAGCCAATGTTTTTCGAATACTATGAATTTGGACATGCTATTCTTTTGGCACACTGTTTTTCATATACTGTATAATAGTGTTAGGGCCCTATGAAATCTGTTTGATTTTGTTTCCAAATTCTGTTTTATTTTTTTCCAACTTCCGTTTTTTTTTTTCAATCAAAATTTTTCTAGATTCTGTTTTTTTTTTTCAGTTTAAATTTTTCTGGACTCCTTTTTAATGATTAAATAAAATGTTATTAATCAAGAAGCATGTCTAATTAATTAAAATCATGAAACTTACACAATTTAACATCAATTTATTAAAAGTTTAACAAAAATTACATGTTTAGGGCCCTATGAAATGTTTTATTTTTTTTCTTACCTTACATTTTATTGTTACCAAATTCTGTGTTTTAGCATGTCTAATTATTTGAATGCTTAAAAACAACTTAATTTATTCAAATTTATTCTTATAGCCTTATGAATTTTTTCCCCCCTCAGAAATTCTGTGTTGTGTATTTAAATTTTTCTGGTTATCAAATGAAGGCATAAAACTTTCATCTGTGTGTATATAATATGATGCTAGTTTTACTAAAATGAAACGGTAAATGCTTATGAAGTACTCTTAGAGCAGTTCTGGACATGTTGTTCATGTATTTATGTCCTTATTTAGTGAGACTGCAGAGGCTGAAAACACCACCAATGTCACGTGCGCTTCAGTATGTGTAGTAAACATAACTGCGCATCTGCGCCATTCATTTACACAGAGACATGCAGAACAGGCAGGATTCATATTTAAATAGTTTTTTTTGCGGCTTAAAGGGTTAGTTCACCCAAAAATGAAAATTCCGTCATTAATTCTGTCAATTATGTTATATTATTATGTCAATTATGTTATATTAATAATGTTGTTTCAAACCCGTAAGACCTTCGTTCATCTTCGGAACACAAATTAAGATATTTTTGATGGAATCTGAGAGCTGTCTGACCCTGCATAGACAGCAGCGCAACTGAAATGTTCCCAAGTCCAGAAACATAGCAAGGAGATCTGTAAAATAATCCATGTGACATCAGTGGTTCAACTGTAATTATATGAAGTTACGAGAATAATTTTGTGCGAAAAAAAAAAAAAAAGACTTTTTCAACAATTCGTCTCCTCCGCGTCACCCTAGCGCCATTTTGGAGAATATCCGCTGGACGTAAAACAAGGTATGCTGGTATGCTGTTCTGTGTCAGCTGCGTCACACGGATATGCTGTTTTCGTTCAGATCAAATCACAACAACGTAGGAAACAGATCCTGTGTGACGCAGCTGACACAGAACAGCATATGCTGTTTACGTCCAGCGAATATTCTCCAAAATGGCATCAGGGTGATGCGGAGGAGACGAATTGTTGAATAAAGTTTTTTTTTTCTTTTGCACACAAAAAGTATTCTCGTAGCTTCGTAAAATTACGG
>NW_015641116.1:290174-293831 GCF_001515625.1 Sinocyclocheilus rhinocerous
GTGTCAGCTGCGTCACACGGATATGCTGTTTTCGTTCAGATCAAATCACAACAACGTAGGAAACAGATCCTGTGTGACGCAGCTGACACAGAACAGCATATGCTGTTTACGTCCAGCTGATACCCCAGAATTTTTGGGTGAACTAACCCTTTAATATTTACAGATAGTAGTTAGGGCTGTGCGATTAATCGAAATCGAATCGAAATCGCGATTTGAGACGTTGCGATTTCCTAATCACAAAGCCTGCGATGTGGACGCGATATTACTCTGTTCCAGAGCATATGCATGACTGCCAGCCTTGAGTTGCAGTCTTACTTGCCCTGGGCAAGAGTGAGCGCACCTCCGTTCTCCCCAATCAGCACTGCTCTAGCCAACTGCGTAAACACCCACCATTAAAAAAAAATTTAAAAACGGAACACGGGACGGGAGAGAGACAGAGTGGGATTATGGCGGTTAGTTCACCCAAAAATGAAAATTCCGTCATTAATTCTGTCAATTATGTTATATTATTATGTCAATTATGTTATATTAATAATGTTGTTTCAAACCCGTAAGACCTTCGTTCATCTTCGGAACACAAATTAAGATATTTTTGATGGAATCTGAGAGCTGTCTGACCCTGCATAGACAGCAGCGCAACCGAAATGTTCCCAAGTCCAGAAACATAGCAAGGAGATCTGTAAAATAATCCATGTGACATCAGTGGTTCAACTGTAATTATATGAAGTTACGAGAATAATTTTGTGCGAAAAAAAAAAAAAAAGACTTTTTCAACAATTCGTCTCCTCCGCGTCACCCTAGCGCCATTTTGGAGAATATCCGCTGGACGTAAAACAAGGTATGCTGGTATGCTGTTCTGTGTCAGCTGCGTCACACGGATATGCTGTTTTCGTTCAGATCAAATCACAACAATCTGTCAAAAAAAAAATCGCAATTTGATATTTTCTCCCAAATCGCACAGCCCTAATAGTAGTCCATATCAAATTCTGTGACATTCCACATTATACAGTAAATTCTGTTTACTGTTTACTTGCCACCTTGTGGACAAACCAATTTGTGCAAAAAAATAAAAATAAATAAATAATAAAATAAAATAAAATAAAATAATAACGGTGGATGTGCGAGCTGAGTGTACATAGGACATGCAGTTAGAAAAACTGGCTGTGTGCGTACATAGTTTGTGCTATGCTGATGATGAAATTACGTCACGCATACTGTACACATTAAGGCCTGTTCACACTAAGGACAATGACTATAAAGATAACTGTAATGATAAAGATATTATAGTTTATTCCGCTTTAAATTCGCAAGCTCTTTTAAGTCGATTCTGATTGCATGTCAGTGTTTTTATTGTTTATCAGCTGTAATTGATTCCAACAATATTGTTCTTCTGTGTTGTTATTGTTGTAGTTGTGGTGTGGATTTCCCTATTCTCATAGGATTAGAAAGATTTTTAAAGATTTTAATCGTTATAGTTATCTTTATCATTGTAGTTATCAATTTCGGTGTGAACGTGCCTTTAGTTTTGCTTTTTTTTTAAACTCTTGTGCTGGTTGACCAATCCAGTACATTAACTCCTAAAAAAAAAAAAATATATATATATATATAAAACCAAGAACTATGATTCCAAGGATTTTAGTTTCGGCCAAGTCTAAATAAACAAAGCTTTTATTGTCATTTACAGTGTGTTCAGTATGAAGTCATGGCCTAATGGTTAGAGAGTCGGACTCGTAACCCAAAGGTTGCGGGTTCGAGTCTCGTACCGGCAGGGATTGTAGGTAGGGGGAGTGAATGTACAGCGCTCTCTCCCACCTTCAATACCACGACTGAGGTGCCCTTGAGCAAGGCACCGAACACCCAACTGCTCCCCGGGCGCCGCAGCATAAATGGCTGCCCACTGCTCCGGGTGTGTGTTCACTGTGTGTGTGTGTTCACTGCTGTGTGTGTGCACTTTGGATGGGATAAATGCAGAGCACTAATTCCGAGTATGGGTCACCATACTTGGCCACATGTCACGTCACTTTATTTTTTTTTTTATATTAAGGTTATGTGGTTTTCTGGCTATTTCTGAGAGAAATGGGAGCAGCTCTTGCTCTTCCTGTTGTAGATCAATATCTGAGAGAAAGAGATGATTGTTTCTTACTGAAATGGTGCCACTGTGCAGATGAAAGAGTCACATGGTCTCTGAGCATATTAAACATGGAAACTGGAGTAGTGAATCATAATGATGAATGTTTAATGATGCCAGTTTTTAGTAAGCAAGCTAAAATAAATATGCCCGTTGTTTCCTGTGAAAGCGATATGTCGTAATGCGTATGTATGCTGGTATTATGAGTTCATGGCTTTGGTAATTACATTTAATGTTTTAGTGATACATTGTTGGAACAAACCCTGCTTCTTTTCAGTCATCCATGAAAAGCAGACTGATGTGAAACAGCATCTTCAATAAGCAGCTTGTCAATCACACTCTGCAGGTCTTTTTTCCTTTCCAGTTTTTCTTAACATAAGCAGGTTATACTTATCAGTCAATTTCCAAGTCATAACTAGTTTTTAATATGACAAAATCACTTTTACTTTTAGGAACTGCATCATCTATTCTTTATCCAGAACCTTTTAGTATCTGTTTGTTTAATTGTAATTTACATTTTATATTGTGTTTTTATCGAATAAGTTTGTTAATGAAATCGAGCTGAATCTGCTCTGCAGTCTCAGTGATAGTGATGTTTCAGTAGTGATATATATTTCCATATTCAGCCGACTTTATTTTTACAGCTGTTCACTTTTCAACAGCTCAGTGAAAATAATCAGTCTAGTTGGGGAAAAAAGAGGTTCCAGAAAACGTGTGCCTCCCATGTCATAGAAAAGAAAATATTTACATTTTTGGTTATGTTTGGTCATAATTTTATCTTTCTTTTGCAGCTAGAGTGATTTTTGTAATAATAACAAAAATAAGTTTTCAGCTGAAAATATTCTATGCTAATCACTGCATAGTAAGTTGCCCTAACCTTACGGTAGGTGGTCTTGTTGCAAACAAAGCAGAGAGAAAGTCTATTATTACCGAAATAATGACCTCTCATCAGACCTTTTAACTTTGTTCTTAACCAGATAGATTTTCATTTGTGTGAATGTTCAAATCTTTGTCACTGAAATCTCCAGGTTCACATTGCTCCGTTTGCAGTGCATAGGTGGTGCATATTTTTTCCACGCTCATGTTAACGGATTAATAAAGCGTGCACACTGCAGACGGTTGCGGTCCGTCAGTGCGTTACAGAAGCTGTGCGTCTGCATCAGTGCAGAGATCGTTTCCGCAGTCTATTTTTGCTGCGCTGCAAGCGTTGAATTAAAGTAACAGCGCATTGTTTGGAGTAAATATAAACATGGATTGACACGAAAATGTAGTAATTACACCATAAATGCATATTATTAAAGTATACTGTGTTTCACAGTCAACACATATGGCTTTTTGGCTAGGTTTAAAGGGAAAGAGCACTTTTAGATAAACAAGGCAATAATAGATGGCACTCGTGGAGGTAGGAAAACAAAGTTCTTTATGAACCGCAGGATTGCATTTAAAGGAAAGGCGACTATTTTTATCAATGGTAAGTTTGTGATAACGTAAGAAAAGTAGTTTAAATGTTTTGCATGTTTTGCCAGCAA
>NW_015641116.1:295039-296242 GCF_001515625.1 Sinocyclocheilus rhinocerous
AAGATTGTATTACTGTACTGTGTAAAAACAGAATTGCAATGCTGAAAAAAGTATTTTCAGTGACAATGTTTGGATTTGAAATCAAAATAATGGATAAATGTTGTGTTTGTGGTAAACAGCCACGGATCAGTAGCGGACTCCTGTGTGAAAGCTGCTTCCCCTCTCACAAGAGTCGACTAAGAGAGGAATTCCCCCCATTTTCAAAAATAAAATTCAGGCCCTGAATAAATGTCTAAAAATCCTGATTGGAGTATCACTATAAATAGTTATAAATGATAAAAAGAAGGCTTTAAAATATCGGTATTGGTGATCGTTATCGGCAGATACTGCTTTCTGTGATCGGCGATCGGTGATCGGCCTCAAAAATCCTGATTGGAGCACCCCTAGCCATTACTCCAGTCTTCATTGTCACATAATCCTTCAGAAATCATTCAAAAATACTGAATTTGGTGCTCAAAAGCCATTTTATTATTAAACATATTATCAATGTTGAAAACAGTTTTTCTGCTTAATATTTTTGTGGAAATAGAAAGTTCTAAAGAACAGCATTTATTTGAAATGGAAATCTTTTGTAACATGATAAATGTCTTGACTGTCGCTATACTGTCCTTGATGAATAAAGGTATTAATTTATTTAAAATAAAAATCTTAGTGACCCCAAACTTTTGAACGATAGTGTATATACAACATAGTCTCTGTTCACTGCCAGTGTAGTGGTATTATAGTAGAAGACATCAAGACATCATCAATAGCCTAACTCATCAAGAGTGAATATAAACTGTGAGTAGTGAAGTGAACTGTTAGAAGGTCCTCCAGTTAGATTGAAGATGCATGTTCTTTGCAGTCCTCTGAAACAGGAAATGGCTGACAGAAGGAATGCTGTCTTTCCCCTCATCTGTCTCAGTTGGGCTTTCAGCTCTACTGCTGGTTGGCTGACTACTGCATACAATAACTTCCTGTAAACAAGCCCCCCAGTTAGGGGTGGGCGATATGAGCTAAAATTCATATCACGATATTTTACACTGTCCAGGCGATATCGATATTATATTGCGATATGAGAAAAAAAATTACAGGCAAAATATTTTAACCTTATATAACTAGAAAAATTGAGGGATTGGACATAGACCTTTTATTGTGCCATTGTTTTTCTCAAAAAGTGCAAACGTGCAACATGAGGTTGGCCTGTATGAATTAAATTAAATT
>NW_015641116.1:296387-308386 GCF_001515625.1 Sinocyclocheilus rhinocerous
TGCTCACCAAGGCTACATTTATTTATTAAAATACAATAAACTGTAATATTGTGAAATATTGTCAATTTAAATTATCTATTTGAATGTTTTAACATATAGGCAACTGTATTCCTGTGATCAAAGCTGAAATTCAAAATTTTCAGCATCATTACTCCAGTCTTCAGTGTCACATGATCCTTCAGAAATCATTCTAATATGCTTATTTGATGCTCTAGAAACACTTCTCATTATTATCAATGTTGAAAACATTTGTGCTGCTTAATAGTTTTGAGGAAACTATTTTTTCACTATTCTCTTAGGAATATTTGAAATTGTTCTTTGTTGTCAGAGCGCTGGAGTTCGTCAGAAATAGAACGGGGCATCAGTTTACTGTCATGGATTTGTCGCGTCGCATCCACAGAAGAGAACATCACTGGGTTCTATTTGCTTTTGTCAAATCGCGCCACTCGCGTCTGGTGTAGACACGTTGTTTTGGTATTCGTCTATCTTAAGTATATTCATAATCTGCTTTACGTTTACCTGGCACTGGAAGTCCTTTCTCAAACTTGTAACTTACTTACATGCTTAGAGCAGAACCATGCATCATTCGTTTATTTTTCTACATGGCTGCCTGCAATACAACTCTGACTCTTCAGTCACGCCATCTAGTGGTCTGTTATTGATACAACCACAACTGCTACAACTGATAACGGAGCGCTCAAGCGGGTACTGCGAGTCATGTTAAGGTAATTAAAATATGTCAAATTAATATTTTGCGCTCAATTATTTATTTATCAGGCAAGTGGCCGCATGATAAGCGGCAACATTCCGTAGTGTAGTCTTTATCACCCTGCAGAGATTTCTTTTGCAAAATAATCTGCTGACTGTACACTATCCCTCAGCCTTGCCGCGCCCCCGAGTTTGGGAACCACTGGTCTGGAGTAGGCAATTTGTGCTCTATAAGTTTGGTCTGCTACGATGCTCTACTATGTGTTTGATTACTAATGCCTCTGTAGTACGGCGTTGCAAACAGAGGACAAAAACGTTCAGCCTTGACTCTTTATCGTCCTTTGTGTTAAAATTGGCAAAGCGTACCAAATTGAACAAAACGATATAAATGCAAAATTTGAATTCATGAATATATAACGGTATCCACGGTATAGCAACATCCATATCATGGAACAACATAATACCGGTAGTAGTCACTTTCATACCGGTATAGCGCCCACCCCTACCCCCAGTGCACCCAGTTACACCCAATCCTCTCTGTATTTGAGTGCTTGTAATATTGACTTCCTTATAAACTGTACACAGCAGTACGAGTGAACGCATGCCAAGATGGGAGGTTTTCCTTCTGCATGTGGAAGATGAATTTTTCCCACATTTGTCTCTGATGAGGCCCTTTAATTTGATGTGAGGAAGTGGCAAGTGGCATGCACATGGCACTGTGGTTGTGAGGAGTGGCTAATTAAGATGTCTCTGGGTGTGAAGACAGTTTGCAGTGGTTGTGGTGGTTTGAAAAGCTTGTGATTGTGGTGAGGAGAACATCTGAGATCATAGTTATGTTAATAGAAAATTCTGGATTAATACAAGTTAAAGTGATGTGACATGTGGCCAAGTATGGTGACCCATACTTGGAATTAGTGCTCTGCATTTAACCCATCCAAAGTGCACACACACAGCAGTGAACACACACACACCGTGAACACACACCTGGAGCAGTGGGCAGCCATTTATGCTGCGGCGCCCGGGGAGCAGCTGGGGGTTCAGTGCCTTGCTCAAGGGCACCTCAGTCATGGTATTGAAGGTGGGAGAGAGACCCGCAACCTTTGGGTTACGAGTCCGACTCTCTAACCATTGGGCCACGACTTCCCCCATCAGCATGAAATGGAAATTCTGTTTTCAAAATGCATGTTATTGATCTTATTGTTAACGATTCATCCATGCATAAGCCCAGTCAACAGCATTCATTGATTATCATCACAAAATATAATATAATATATAACACTTACATGAATTTGTTTGTTAAAAAGTGTATTATTTTTTTGAAGGAGAGGAAAATGTTGTGTTAAAATTATGCTGTAAGTTCTGTCTGTTGAGCTTAATTTTTATTCATTCCAGAATATTTTTTATTAGATTTTGAGATATAAACGTAAAGAGGACCTGTTCATTCAAATCATTTAAGGGACTTGCTGTGCAAAGCATGGCCTTTTAAATCTGATTTACTGCTCATCAAAGATTTTTGAGTACTTGTTATGGCTTCAGCTGACAAAATGAAAAAGCAGCCCCCTGTTTCTCAACAACCAACCTGACTCCCCGTGTGCCCAGAGCTCCCAAACCACAACTCCCTGACCCAGCTTATAAAACTAATATCTTTCATTAAACAGGGTCTTTTTTAGTCCTTAGGTGCAAATGTTCATGGGAAAAAGCAATCACTATTTAATGAGCCAAGAGACTAGCTCAGCTCTGTTAATCTTGGCTACTCTATTCAAACAGACGTTAATACAAACACACTCCAAACATTGCTTCATAGACTAAAGGCATTTGGCATGTCTTTCTGATTCTACAAACAGATTTTAAAACCTCTCTTATACTAACAGGCCATGTAAACCTGCTCTGTAATTACCTCCGGGTCTTAGTGCTGCTGTTCTTTTGACTGCATATTCCGGGATTGTAGAAATCAATTCACAATTTAATGTTGCTATTATTAGTGGTGCTTGGCAAAAATCACTATTACTATTGCTCAAACTTGGGGGTCGGAAAGAAAACCCTTAGACCTAAAACCAATATTTGCCTTTACTTTTTCTAATGGATGTAGTTCAGGATTTTTACCTGACGGTTAATGAAATGGGCCAGAAATCCCATACAGTATGTTAAAGCAGGGACTGAGGTGGGCTTTTTTTATTTACTTGGGCCATTAAGCAATCAACTATAATACTCTAGCAACTAGGGCTGAACGATTTTGGAAAATAATCTAATTGTGATTTTTTTTACCAATATTGCGATTTAATATGCAATTATTTTTTTTAAAGCTCTTTATGTTCTGTATTATTCAACAAAGACAAGCTATAAATCATTGTATAGTATGACCAACACACTATTAGATAGATTAAACATAAATGTTCTTTTCTGTAGGCCAGGCCTATATGTTACGATGAAATTAGGTGATGCATGAATTGATATGAATGACATCTTTACTCTCGCCTGTCACGTGACTGTGTAATCGCAGCCTCTGCGATTGAAAAATCGAAATTTTTCATATTGCGATATTATCGCAAATGCAATTAATCGTTCAGCCCTACTAGCAACCACCCTTAATGCCCTATAGTAACTGCATAGCAACATGCTAAAAATAATTTAGAACACCTCAGCAATATAGCAGCATATAGCAATGCCTTGCCAACCCCTAGCATCATGACAGAAACTTTTTCATGTGTAAACTCAGAATAATGTTACAAAAAATGTAGACATCTGTTTTCAAGCAGGCATGTATTTTCTTTCTGTGAATGACATGTGGTCAGGGATTTGTTTGCATGACAGGGATGATAGGGCTCTTCTTTTGTAGAGATCAAGGTCCATATTTGTTGTGTTTTGACTCATATTTTCCAGAGAGGGTTAATCCATGGGTTGGACTTATAGGCCAAGTATCTATTTCAAATGTTAGCTTGTGTGCCATGTCTAAACCTTTCGTAGCCTTTCTTATAATGCCTAGAAGAACCGTTTCCCACTATTCATGTTCTATCAACATTGTCCATTGAATATGTTCACAGGTAAAAATGAACATACTTTTGTCATTTTATAAATCCTGTCTTGTTCATAGAGAGATCATCAGCATAATGGTTTCAAGCACAGTAGTGTGTTCAGTATCTTTACTTTAATGGTCATGATACAAACTTTCTTACCAAAGTAACTTATTTTAAGCAGGTGAGGTGGCCGTCAGAGGGAGATGACTGCCAACAAGAGTTCCAAAACTGCACCAAAAGCAGGAGCGGCTAAAGGTCCACAGGAAAACTCAGACAGGTAACAGTCATGATGATGAGTCAGCAGTCTTTGTCCATTGTTTGTGCTTTTATGGGTTTTTAACAGAAAGCCGATTCACAGCAGAGATTATTCAATTCAATTCAAGTTTATTTGTACAGCGCTTTTCACGATACAAATCATTGCAAAGCAACTTTACAGCAAATTAAGTTTCTACAATATTTAGTGGTAGCTTATCAGTGGTGACTGTCAGTTAATGTACATATGGCAGAAATGTACGGAAAAATCAATTAAATACGTAATCAAACAGACGATGAACACTATTAACAGCAATTATTATATGATGCAATCAAACTTATAGCAAAATGTGGTAGTTCTGTATGTTGTTTCAGGGTTGGCATCATCTGAGGTCCTCTGAGGGGTTGGCATCATCTCTTCTCAGGTGTTCTGGATCCAGACTGACTTGTGTAAATCCTAGTTACCACGGGATGTCAATCCCAGCAGAAACAGAGAAACAAATAGAGACATAATTAGCGTAGCTGCTGTTCCAACCAAGCAAAATTTATTTGTTTAATTATAACTATAACTGTTAAGTTTTACGAATTGCTCTAATCAAATGAGAATGACAATGACCACACCACAACTATAATAATAACAACAAAGAGGAACAATATTGTTGGAATCACTTTCCAGCTCATGAACAATAAAAGCATTGTCAGCTAATCAGAATCCACCCGACTCGAGCTTGAGCATTTAAAGCAGCAGATGACATAACTTCAGTGTGCACTTAAACAATGTTATTATTGGTTGATGTACTGTATGTGTATACAATAATATAGTTGTCATTATAGTTATTGTTCATGGTGTAAACAGGCCTTAACCCTTATTATGATGTGATCTGACAGTAAAAATGAACTAGTTTAATTTAGAACATTTACATTTTTTTTTATTGGTTTTGAACAGTTTCTTAGCTCTGTTCTGGTGTAAATCGATTTTTAAATGAACATTTAGAGCAATTTCAATGTATGAGAAACAAATCTGGACCATTATGTTGGTAGCGATTCAAATTTACTCTGTAGAAATAATTTACTCTGTAGAAATATTTTTTTTGTAAATTCTTATTTAGATGTGAAGCTCTGTATAGTGTGGTTTTATAGAGAAAATACAACTATATGTATAGAGAGAAATAAATATATATATATATAGAGAGAGAGAGAAATTACTAATCATATAAATATTTACAGGCAATGATTTCTTATGATAACCAGAACTTTTATCTATAATTGAGGAGTAGTTGATATAGATAATTGAATCCAATGGTGCTTCACAGGCCAAACTGTTGTATACAAAGCTAATGTAAACATCCTGGTTATGAGCAAAAGCCAGGAAGTTGATTAGAAAAGAGGCTCTGTTCTATTTGTGGCCTTTGCTTAACTATGGGGCTCTGCAGTTGCTATCAGAACAAGTGAAGAAGGAACAGTCCTTGAAGAGTGAGAGGAGTTACTTTCATAATTACCTATGAACATTCTCTGATGTCAGAGATATTTACCAAAGGAGTTTGTGATTTATGTGAAGATGTGTGTGTGTGTGTGTGTGTGGGTGGGGGGGGGTGATGGCATAGTTTCTGCTAGCCTCTCTTCCTAGACATGGATATTTCGGCTTCAGCTGTAAATCACAAGCAAAGGAGAATGCTGAAGAAGACACCACTGTATTAGTCAGACTCAAGTATGACATTTTCCTGTCTCCATTTAATGCAAAGAGGCCTACAGCTTTATCTTCAGAGGACGTACTGCACACGCTTCTTTAATTCCCTGAATTGGTTCTTGTGTATACATGATTCTGATGAGTAAAGTTTCAGGTTTTAGTTAAGAAATAAGAGTTTATTATGCAACTGTAATTGAAGATTTAACACAGATAAGGATATCATAATATAATTTATTGTCATTTATTGTCATTTCTTATTATTATCATTGTTGAAAAAAGTTGTGCTGCCGATTATTTTCTTGGAAGCCATGATAAAAGAAAAGCATTTGTTTGAATTTTTTTTTGTTTTTTTGTATCAATGTAAAAAGTCTTTACTTTTCAATTATGATAAGTTTAATGCATCTTTGCTAAATAAAAGTATGAATTGCTTATAGCGTCTGGACCAATCAAACACACAATATATATTTTGTTAGCTATATTTAACAAATACTCTGTAACACCCCTCAGTTAACAAGCCATATGAGGACCTATGGACCCTTCCCCCGAAATGCGTAACACCTCAGGAGGGCAGAACAGGCCTCTGGTTCCATGGTAACCAACGCTGATATCACTGGGTTTATTGCCTAGAGGAATGCGAAGCAGGGAAAATCACTGCATGCTAGTATCTGGAAATGTTCCAGCGACAGACACTCCTGGACCCCAGGACCGTTTAACGCAAAAATTGATAGTCCGATAAACAGAAAGCGACAGATTAATAGCTCCATGTCCGAGCGAGAAGAATGGCAGATCTCCACCCGTGACAGTGTCATGACCTCAGGACATCTCCCCTCTTTCTTCCTGCATTCCAAATGGGACGCATCCTTTTCCTACTTTCCAGAAAAGCGCGGGTTTCTCCTGTCACAGACAAAGAAACAGAACTTACACAGACAATTCAAAAGACAATAATTTAAAAGTATAGTTGACGAAAGCAACACTAGTCTGAGGTGACTGAAATGAGGTCAGCAGAATCTTTCATCTCATTGCTCAGCAGTGTAAGGCATTTGCGAACATCACACAAATGAACGATGGAATCTCCGCATTCCACCGGAAAATTAACATCTCTTCTCAACCATATGAGAGTCGTAAAGCTGAACCATGGTCACCCCAGGCTCCAATTGTCTCAAATAAGTTCCTGTCCCATTTGGCTTATCTTCTCAAGAGACTCAAAGAAAAGCAGCGCTAAGACCCTAACTCACTCGGAGGATACAAACTATCTTTGTTTGACGGCCCTTCAGGGACCAGATGCGTGATACCCATGACCATTTAACGCATAAATTAATAATCCCGTCAACAAAAGAGACAATTTTATATCTCCACGTCCAAATAGAATAGAATAGCAGGTCTATGACCAGGACCTTTTTACAACCTCCTTGACCTCAGGGTTTTCTCTGTGCTCCCCTTTCTCTAGTTCTCCTCCCCAGCCATCTGCGGTCGTAAAACTACATACAGGGTCAGCTCAGTGTCTCAGCAGTTCCTGTCCCCTTCGGCTTATCTTCTCAAAAGACTCAAAGAAAAGCACTAAGACCGCAATAACTGACCTCTGCATCTGGACTCATTTAAGCAACAGAACGTCAGTGTTGTCTCGTGACTGGCATCAGCATAAATAAACGATCTAATAACCAACAGAACAAAGAACCTAGTATCTGGAAATGTTCCAGCGACAGACACTCCTGGACCCCAGGACCGTTTAACGCAAAAATTGATAGTCCGATAAACAGAAAGCGACAGATTAATAGCTCTAATTAATTCCCTAAGAAAAGTAATCTGACATTACAGCAGTAAGCAGCATCTGTTTGCTGAGTGAACAGTGGGCCTGGGAATGATGTGGAGGTTGAGGTTGACATGTAGGCAAAGAGAAACAGTTGCTACAGGGGACATATGGCTAAGAAAAAATGCTGAGGGTTAGTGAGGGTGAGTTAATTTATATTTCTTAAGTCTAATGGATAAATTGTTTTTGTTTGTGAGGTCCATATAAATGATTTCCAAAGTGATTGTGTGGGGGAATCCATATATTCATTTATACTGTTATTTTGTTTTTGTTGGCATGATGTGGAGGATTTTACCCTGACAAATTTGCATCAGATTGTTGTTGTTCTTTCTCATATTAGACATACATTTCCTTTTATCTAAAATCTTCTCCTTTTGCATTACTTGTAGCATTATGTTACTTGTCCTGTTGACTTTTTCTGTTTAAAACACAGTAACTAATATTTATTAGTGTTCTTATTCATGGTTACTGTTTGTGAGGAAATAACACACTTCTGTACCAAGAACAATTTGTTGGAGGGTTTCTTACTCTTTCTGCTGATTTATTCTTGTTTCAGGTGTCAATCTGTGTCCCCACCTCCAATTCTTACCACTGGAAAAGAGTCATGTTCCTCTCACCTCAGTGGCAGTGAAGACGCCAGTCAGCAGGGAAGGTACGATAAAGCTGACGCTAAACTCTGGACTCAAAAGAACTGGAGCTGTAAGACCGCCAGCTTGAGAAGTGGCGCCTCGCTCTCTGACTTTGAATGCCAAAGCAGGCTCACCAAATCTAGGAGCATTAGCTGTCTGGACAAGAGGCTCACCATCCAGAACCCACCAAGTGGCAATAACCAGGATCAGAAGGAGAACCAGCCGCAACAGGCCCCCCCTGTGGGGGATGGATTGAATCCTGGACCCCTCAGCTGGAGTACTCTTTCAGTAGGACCTACAACCAAGCTTGGGCACAAGCGCACGCTCTCACTCAGTCATACAGGGACCTGCATCTCATCCGTCGCCATACGCAAAAAGATCTCGGAATGGGAGGGTCGAAAGGCGGCTCTGCCTAGAATGAGCCTTTGCCTGGAGAAGAGGCCTGGAGGTGGAAGCGAGTGTTGCCCAAGCCTGCTGTCCTCACCCTGCAGCGAGAAAACCTTTGACTTTAAGGGTGTGAGGAGGATGAGCACAGCATTTTCGGAGTGCTCCTACCCTGAAATTGAGGAAGATGAGCACGTATCGGATCGAGAAGCTCCTTTAAGGTTCCAGAAGAGGCCTTCAAAGACAGAGTCCTCAGGGATTTTCGTCCGCACGCTCTCGGCACGCAAGGAGACCTCAGCCGTGCTCAGCCGCATTCAAAAAATTGAACAGGCCTTGAAGGAAAGTCCCTCTTCGTCTCCTCCACAGTATCTTAGTAATTGCTACAGCCTTGACAAGTCCAGACAGAAGTCTTTCATCATAAGTGGAACAGAGGACTTGGACAGCACTTGTGGCAGCAAGCGGAGCAGCATCTGCTCCGTGGCCACCGAACCCGAAGTTTCTCCAGGGTCTGAAAGACTCTCTAAGCTCAAGCAGAGGTTCAGCATCAGCTCTACCAGGTCAGAGAGCCCAGAACTCTCTTCTGCACAGGACTCTCCTGGAATCACAGTGAACCCTTTGCCCAAACCCAAACGAACATTTGAGTATGATACCAACCGCAACCACAGAGGCTTGTTGCCTGGTAATGGACTAGCTCCCACCACTGAATCTCCACCTCCACTTCCTTCCACCCCAGCACCTGCTATAATGAGAAATTCAAAGACAGATGAAAGCTTGCCTAAGAAGACTCAAGATAGGTGAGAAACATGATTATCTTCCATATTGTTTGAATGTCAGTAGTGGTATGTGGTTTTTAACCAAAGCTACTTGGGGATAAGTGCTTTACTCAAGGGTATAGGGGTAATGGTGATGGCTCATGGCTTGTTCTTGTTGAGGATCAAACTGGTACCTTCCTTTTACTAGCTGAGATCTTATTACCTTCAATTCTGTCTTGATTTACTCACCATCATGTTGTTCCAAACTTGTATGGCTTTCTTCTGTGGAGGGCCAAAGTTTATAAGAATGTTGACATTTATTTTTTCTATACAATTCATGCATACAGTTATCATAGTCTATCAAGATTTAAGGACAAAAAAGTATAATAAAAGTGGTCCATACGACTTGTGTGCTATATTCCAAGTCTTCAGCCATATGAAATTGTTGTGATGAACAAACTGAAATGTAAGTTGTTTTTCACTGAAAACTGCTGTTCTCACATCTAATATTAAGTCACGCATATTCAAATATTCTTAATTAATCATTTTACATTTGTGTATGCATTTATCCAGTTAGCTCCCTTTAAATAAATCCAAACTAAAGACTAGCCAGACAGATTTGTGTTGCACAAAGAAAAAAACATGTCAGCTGTGGCAAAAATGACTGAGAAGCAATGAATGTGTGTACTTCCACTTAGTCGGTTCCCCCACAAAGAAGAGATCATTAATTTTTCTTGGATAATGAAGTGTATAAAACTTGTCCCAAAAATGTTGAAAAGTATAAGGACCACAGGCCAAGCATTTGTTTTGTTGATATAGTTCTAGACTTTGAATTATTGTCTTTTGTTTTTTGACTACATAGTCTCTCACAGTGTAATGGCCTCTAGAGTTTCACAGATTCTTATGTTACAAATCAAGTAAGCAAAATGAAATTTCCTGTCAGGCATTTGACAGCAAGCAAAGATCAACATGGAGATGCTCGTTTTCTCAGGGTTTAATAATTTTACCATATTAGGTGAATTTGTTGCTGTCAAATGTTAACAATTACACTTTTTGTTCTGTGTATGGCACACATCATCTTTTTGCCTTATTTTATCTTTACATTGAGATTCAGACTGTCACTTCTGAAACGGGCAATGCTTAATAATATTTATTTCTCCAAATTTACTTCAGAAATCCAAAAATAGCATCAGCGATAACTTACCAACAGTAACATAAAACACTTTTGAGTATATTTTTAGAAACCCATCAGTGTTCATTTAACAGGGTGAGATGGAAGAATACACAAAATGAAATGTTTTGAAGGTTCAAAGACCTCAGAGACTTCATCTCTTCTTTTTAAGTTGATATAACACTGCTTCATGGTGTTGCTTTTTGGCTTTTTTGAGGGCTCTCATGTTGTTTATAGCTCATATTCCTCATGGCCTTGGCCCTTGTGAATGATCTTTGGCACATGGATTGTTTAGCCCAGTTACTGGGTATGTAGAGCTGCCAGGTTCTCGTGATTGAGAACCCCATGTGCTGGAGCATTTCTACTGCTCTACATTTGAGCCCATGTTTGACATTCCTGTGGCTGGTCCAGATTCCACTATTTAAAGACTATAGGCAAGCAAACAGATTGTGTCATGTTAATTTGGGCTTTCAACTTTCTGGTTAGCTTTTCAGCCATGTTATTGTGTGTATATTTTCATGCAAATACATTTTGGCTTTTTGTAAATAAACAAGTAAGTACCATCTGACCATAGGCAAGAACTATACGAGTGTTGTTCATTTAAGCACCATGCCCAAGCCTCTCTCGTTGCTCGTTGTTTTTAATTGGTGTCTTCCAGAAGAACGGTTGAGCAAATTAAACACATTTAAGTTCCTCATAAGTGAAAGATGCTTTCATGTTCTCTGGTGGTCTGACCTGATTGTGATCATCCAACTGAAAGATGAGCCATACCAACAGAACTACTCTTCACTTGTTCAGCAGAGTCATGTCCAAAGCTGTGGTTTTTCTTTATCTCTGTTTGTTTCTAGAGAATCGTGTGAGTCAGAAGATGCTGTCAGCCTGCCTTCCTCATACCCGTCCTCACCCACAGAGAATGGCACAGAGAACCACAGTCGGCCCAGCTCCAAGAGCACACTCGAGGAGAATACCTATGAGGACATAGTGGGTAAGAACAGACAACAGTTGGTGATAGATCCTGCTTGCTCCCTTTTGATTTTAGGCTAAAATGTAACTGATGAATATGAAAATGACTTGCGAAAACCTGTTATTGTTAGAGATATTTATTTTTAAAACATTTATGGTAAAAATATTAGAATTTCATATTTACAGTGGGTATAGAAAAGAATCACCCCCCTTTAAAATAAGCACATTTCGTTGCTTTGCATCCTGAAATGAAGACGGATCCTGAAGTTTTATCCAGCCATTGAGTGACGACAGTCTGCTATGTATCTCATCACCGCGGTAAGCAGGGAGGGGACCAGAGCATATTACAGTGTCTGACATCGTACTTGCAAGTTCACACACCTCTTTAATGTTATTTTTAGTGATCTCCGACTGGCGAAGTCGAACATCATTAGTGCCGACGTGAATAACAATCTTACTGATTTTATGTTTATCATTAGCCAGCACTTTTTAAATTTGCCAAGATGTCAGGCGCTCTGGCTCCCGATAAACATTGGACTATGGTGGCTGGTGTCTCTATTTTCACGTTCCGTACAATAGAATTGCCAATAACTAGAGCACTTTGATCAGGTTTCTCAGTGGGTGCGTCACTG
>NW_015641116.1:315690-317045 GCF_001515625.1 Sinocyclocheilus rhinocerous
AAGTCGAACATCATTAGTGCCGACGTGAATAACAATCTTACTGATTTTATGTTTATCATTAGCCAGCACTTTTTAAATTTGCCAAGATGTCAGGCGCTCTGGCTCCCGGTAAACATTGGACTATGGTGGCTGGTGTCTCTATTTTCACGTTCCGTACAATAGAATTGCCAATAACTAGGGCTCTTTCATTAGGTTTCTAAGCGGGTGCGTCACTGAGCGGAGAGAACCTGTTTAATGTTTTGATCGGAACGGAAGAGCGGTGTTTTGTCGCGCGACTATGCTGCCTCACAGTCACACAGTTGCTCTGCAACCAGAACCGAACAATGTACGGGACTCACTAAGCTAGTCGCATCCAAAGCCGTATCTAAGGCCCTCACATTCTTACAACCCTCAATTAAAGTTTGGATGCGTGTCTCTAGTTCTGAAAACTTCTCTGTCAGCCTAACTGTTTTCCTGCATTTATCGCATGTGAATCCCTCGCCACTGACAGAGAAAGCTACACTATACATGTGACAAGCAGTGCAAGTGACAATAACAGGAGAAGAAGCCATTACTCACCGTGATTTTGAAGTCTATTATTAAGAAGTGGAAGGTATTTGGTACAACACAGACCCTCCCTGGATCAGGACGTCATTCCAAACTGGATGAAAGAGCCAGGATGAAACTGGTCAGAGAGGATACCAAGAAGCCTACAGCAACTCTGAAGCAGTTGACAAAGAGTGGTCATTGTGTGCATATTGACAACAATATCACAAATTCTCCACAGATGTGGCTTGTATGGGAGGGTTGCATGAAAAAAGCCACTCAAAAAAGGACACATGCAGTCACGACAAGGTGCCAAAACGCACCTTGAAGATTCTGAGGCCGATGAGACTAAAATTGAATTATTTGGCCACAACACCAAACGATATATCTGGCAGAAATCCAATACAGCTCACCATCCAAATAACAGCATTGCTACAGTAAAGCATGGAGGTGGTAAGATCCTGCTATGGGGGTGTTTCTCTGCAGCAGAGACTGAAGCACTTGTCAGCATAGAAGGAAAAACAGATGGGACAAAATACCGTCAAATTCTTGAGGAAAATCTGCTGCCCTTTGCCAGAAAGTTGTCAATGGGAAGAAGGTTTACCTTCCAACATGACAATGAGCCAAAGCACACAGTGGTTGAAGGAGAAAAAGGTGAATGTCCTTGCATGACCTAGTCAGAGCCCAGACTTAAACCCCACTGAAAATCTGTGGAATGACTTGAAGACTGCAGTCCACAAACGGTCACCATCAAATTTAACTGAACTTGAGCAGTTCTGCAAAGAAGAGTGGGCAAATATTGCAAAGTCTAGATGTGCAAAGTTAGTAGA
>NW_015641116.1:317331-317470 GCF_001515625.1 Sinocyclocheilus rhinocerous
CGTATATGACTTTCTTCTTTCAGATGAATCCAATCTGAGTTATATTAAAAATGAAAAATGACTTTGATCGATTAATGGCAGTCAGCGGGTGTTGCAGTGCATCAGTCCAAAAGAAGTGAAATAAAAAGCATAAAAAGCG